>NC_050571.1:432500-447500 GCF_013265735.2 Oncorhynchus mykiss | reverse complement strand
GGCTATACCAATCTCTTGCCATAGGTTCTGGTCCCCCCCCCCCTACCCCCCCCCCCCCCCGAAACATTTACCTAAATCTACGTAAAGTGTACAACCTGCTCTTTTCTCTTCCGTACCTGTTTTCCAGGATAGGACCACCGGAACTCGACAAACATGCCAAACTCTACCGTGGCATTACAGTTGAGCGTCAGGGCCTCCCCCATGATCAGCTCCACCGAGTCCTCTGGATACAACTTGACGTCGTAGAGCTGACTTCCTGTTGGGGGGGGGGGGGGGGGGGTGAGGACAGTTACCATGACAGCACCATAGTGACAAACAGAGCTGGCCCAGAGAAGTTGAGTCTCTTTGGCCCACACCATGTCCCTGGGCCTCTGGCACCATTCCATTACTTTTAACTCACATCCTTCCTTTCTCTCTTCCTTGAAGTAGTCACTTGAAGAAAATGACCTATCTACCAACATTGGGTCAGTGACAGTTGCATAGGTTTACACCTATCCAGTCATTAGAGATCAGTGATTAATTCAACTAAGTGAGGAAAGGTGGTTTGAACTAAGTATTTGAACAAGGCTTAGGGCTGGAGTGGGCTGGCTCTGTCGACTCGAGGCTGAGCTGATCTGTTGAAATATCCACCTTTCCAGCTGTCGTCACCTAATCAGCGCCCGACCAGGAGCTCTCTAATTGTGAAGCACAAGGTGAGGCTCTCTGCTCTTAATGGAACAAATGAGGACTCTAACATTCATACAGTATGGCCATCTCTAATGATATAGAGAGACATGCAGTATGGCCATCTCTAATGATATAGAGACATGCAGTATGGCCATCTCTAATGATATAGAGACATGCAGTATGGCCATCTCTAATGATATAGAGACATGCAGTATGGCCATCTCTAATGATATAGAGACATGCAGTATGGCCATCTCTAATGATATAGAGACATGCAGTATGGCCATCTCTAATGATATAGAGACATGCAGTATGGCCATCTCTAATGATATAGAGACATGCAGTATGGACTGAGAGGGAATCCATCCCTGAAATAATTTAATTTAATTATGACTCTCATTTCCTATCAGTCATGAGGTCAAGAGACCCTTAGGTCTCTAGTTGTACTAGTAGTGTACACTAGGTAGAGTGTGAGTTCTGTCAACCTGAGGGTGGAGAGGTCATATTTTTCATGTAGGGTGGCTGTGTACTAGGTAGTGTGTACTATGTAGTGCATAGTTACCTGTGAAGTGAACCACGTAGTGGGGAGAGCGGTACACTCTCCCCTGTAGTCCAGCTTGGCAGTACAATCCGAAGAGGAAAGGTCTGGAGTCTAAGGTTTGTCTAGGGATGGACCAGCCTCTTTTACTGTCCCACACCATCCCCTCATCCTCCAGGGGCATAGGTATCGTCTCCCACTGGGGAGAGAGGAGAGGAGAGAGGGATGAGAGAGGAGAGGGGGATGAGGAGAGGAGAGAGGGACGAGGAGAGGAGAGAGGGATGAGAGAGGAGAGGCGGACGAGGAGAGGAGAGAGGGATGAGAGGAGAGGGGGATGAGAGAGGAGAGGTGGGCAAGGAGAGGAGAGGAGAGAAGGATGAGAGGAGAGGGGGACGAGGAGAGAGAAATGAGTGGGGGATGAGAGGGGAGAGGGGGATATGAGGGGATAAAGGGATGAGAGGGGGATAAGAGGGGAGAGAGGGATGAGAGGAGAGGGGGACAAGGAGAGAGGAATGAGAGGGGAGAAGGGGATGAGGGGAGAGGGGGATAAGGAGAGAGGAATGAGAGGGGAGAGTGGGATGAGAGGGGATAAAGGGATGAGAGGGGGGAGAGGGATGAAGGGAGAGGGGGACAAGGAGAGAGGAATGAGAGTGGGATGAGAGGGGATAAAAGGATGAGAGGGGGATAAGAGGGGAGAGAGGGATGAGAGGAGAGGGGGACAAGGAGAGAGGGGAGAGTGGGATGAGGGGAGAGGGGGACAAGGAGAGAGGAATGAGAGGGGAGAAGGGGATGAGGAGAGGAGAGAGATGAGAGGAGAGGGGGTCAAGGAGAGAGAAATGAGTGGGGGACGAGAGGGGAGAGAGGGATGAGGGGGGAGGGGGATGAGAAGGGAGAGGGGGATGAGGAGAGAGTGGGATGAGAGGGGAGAGGGGGATGAGAGGGGAGTATCTGGGATGAGAGGAGAGGGGGATGAGGAGAGAGGAATGAGATGGGGATGAGGAGGAGAGAGGGATGAGAAGGGAGATGGGGATGAGAGGGGATAGAGGGGAGAGAGGAGGGAGAGCGGGATGAGAGGGGAGAGAGGAGAGAGGGATGAGAGTGGAGAAGGGGATGAGGAGAGGAGAGAGGAATGCGAGGGGGATGAGGAGAGAGGGATGAGAGGGGAGAGGGGGATGAGGAGAGGGTTAATGGATGAAGAGGATGGCTATTGGGAAAATAAAGAGAATGGACGGTGATTGGTGAAAAGAGGAGAGAAGAGAAGAGTACAGTAGAGGAGAGAGAGAGAGAGAGAGCCCTGCAATGCCAAGAGCTGAGCAAAGAAAAGAGTCCCCTCATCCAGCTGGTCCTGGGGCTGAGTTGTTTCTTAATTTTGTACTATTTTCTACATTGTAGAATAATAGTGAAGACATGAAAACGATGAAATAACACATATGGAATCATGTAGTAACCAAAAAAGTGTTAAACAAATCAAAATAGCATTCTTCAAATATTCTTCGAATAGCCACCATTTGCCTTGTTGACAGCTTTGCACACTCTTGGCATTTATGTGGGCACGCGAAGCTCTTATGCCCCAAACCCCCACAATCAAAGCACCGCAGACTATCTGTGGTGGCAAACCCCACGTAGAGCCCCTCCCCATGCCTCCCTTTAAAATGCACATTTAACTGTTGCTCTGAAATATGAACATTTGCCTCCGGAACGAAACAACGAGCTTAACTGCATCTGCCTAAAAACCTGCCGACAGTACACGAAAACTGCTAACAAACTTACCAAAACGACTCAGCTCTTTCCTGATTTGATCATATGTAATGAACGGAGACAGGGTCACAACTACTACCCTTGTCGAAGGAGTCGAAAAAGGAGAAATCGGCAACAACACATCCCTTACAAATATTCCATTAGCAATCAGCCGACCCATAAAATGTACTCTTTTCATGAACACAACCACAGCTTTGTTCATTCTGGTTACAGAATGTATAACTACAGCTCCTACCGCGAACAGAACCTCCTCCACCTTAACTCCATTTTCAGGAACACATGCCGTATCGACCGCGTCTCCTCCGCTGTGAAGCCGTCGCACTGTTCAAACCCCAGGAAACTAAAACTCTGTCCACTTCCACCCTAACTTTGAACAAAAACTGTGTGGGTACTGCTAAACTAACAGTGCGTTAACCCTCCACCAAAAATGTTTAAGAAAATACCAAAGAAAGAATCAAGAAAACACATAGCCTCTCAACTACAAAACACGCCCAGCATGCACTGAGAGAGAGAGAGACAGACAGAGACAGAAGTGAAGGTACCAGATAAAGTGTGACGTTGAGGTCGGGCACAGTGACTAGACAAGGTACTGTGATGTGAGTGGAGGATCTTGATATGAAGATGGTCTCCAGGTCCCCGTTGCTTCCTCTGTTTCTCCTGAGGAAAGGCTGCTCCAAATCTGGAGGAATGGAGACAGGACAGTCAAGGCAGTCAGAGGACAACGACAAAGATAATACACACGTTTAGAACGAAGACAATCAGTTGAAACGTGATCGTTTGTGTTGCCGCTTGGCTGGAACAAAAGTCTTTACATACAACCCTTTGGGATTAATAAAATACTCATCTCATCTCACCAGTCCTCTGTGTATAAACAATATAACAGCATATCTTTTTTATTTTATTTTACCTTTATTTAACTAGGCAAGTCAGTTAAAAATAACAAATTCTTGTTTCCAATGACGGCCTAGGAACAGTGGGTTAACAGCCTTGTTCAGGGGCAGAACGACAGATTTGTACCTTGTCAGCTCTGCAATTCGATCTTTCGGTTATAAATCCAACACTCTAACCACTAGGCTACCTGCCTCCCCTACACTCTAACCACTAGGCTACCTGCCTCCCCTACACTCTAACCACTAGGCTACCTGCCTCCCCTACACTCTAACCACTAGGCTACCTGCCTCCCCTACACTCTAACCACTAGACTACCTGCCGCCCCAATATTGCAATCTAGTAATTTGCTCCTAGCGCCACAGATAGAACAATGAGCCAGATGTTTCACACCGGATGTATAAATGTGAAGCATCCGGTTGGCGTTTCCTCTCACTACCAAATATGGTGCTGAGAGGAAGCCCAGTGGCCCAGTGGCTGGCAGAGGGAGAAGGTAAACTGACATTCTGATCATTTTCTCCTTGATGAAACATTTGAAATCAATACAGTTTTCTGTTCCCAGAACTAAAATCTGTTACGAACAAAGTTTTATGTTTTGACTTTACCCTTTGACAAATGTTTAAAAATTGCGTTGTTTAGGTCCACAGACGATGCATTCGCCATCACACTGCACACTGCCCTATCCCATCTGGATAATACCTATGTAAGAATGCTGTTCATCGACTACAGCTCAACATTCAACCCCATAGTACCCTCCGAACTCATCATCAAGCTGGAGACCCTGGGTCACAACCCCGCCCTGTGCAACTGGGTCCTGGACTTCCTGACGGGCCACGTCCAGGTGGCGAAGGTAGGAAACAACACCTCCACTTCGCTGATCCTGCGTGCTCAGCCCCCTCCTGTACTCCCAGTTCACCCATGACTGCGTGGCCATGCACACCTCCAACTCAATCATCAAGTTTGCAGATGACACTACAGTAGTGGGCTTGATTACCAACAATGACAAGACTGCCTACAGGGAGGAGGTGAGGGCACACGGAGTGTGGTGTCAGGAAAACAACCTCTCACTCAACGTCAACAAAACAAAAGGAGATGATTTTGGACTTCAGGAAACAGCAGAGGGAGAACCCCCCCAATCTCATCGATGGGACAGTAGTGGTGAGGTGGAAAGTTATAAGTTCCTCGGCGTACACATCACGGACAAACTGAAATGCTCCACCCACATAGACAGTGTGGTGAAGACCTCAACCTCAGGAGGCTAAAGAAAATTGACTTGTCACCTAAAACCCTCACAAACTTTTAGAGATGCACAATTAAGAGCATCCTGTTGGGCTGTATCACCGCCTGGTACGGCAACTGCTCCGCCCACAACCGAAAGGCTCTCCAGAGGGTAGTGAGGTCTGGCACCACGTCACCTACACCACCACCACATAGCCCCTCTTTCGCCAGGGCAGTGGTCATATTTATTGGATGGAATAGAGAAAATATGCCACTACAATGCCAAAACGCGCCAACTGGCTCTCGTGCTTATCTTTGCCCACCTCCTTGCTTTGTTCTGCCGACTATGATTAATTTGCTCCAATTGAAAACAACAGGCTGTGGTTTATCTTGGGTTAGTTATAAAAAAATCTTTGCTCGCTCTACTTATCAAGGCAATACAACACAACAGAACAGCTCAACAAATAAACAGTTAGAAAACACAGGATCCTGATTGTCTTCATTAAACAGCAAGATAGTTTTACGTCAGGATATCGGTCTGATAGGTGAACGTGATCTATCTCTAAAAATCACTTTGATGTTTCCCGGTTTCTCTCTGTGTATGTTACTGGGACGTCATCTAGATTTCACAGACATTGTCTGCATCCAAACTGGCACCTACAGCCCTACGGACATGAGGAGCTGGTAAAAATAAGGTGACTATAGAAAATAGTGTGAAGGAATAGATAGCTGCCGTTGAAAACAAATCATTTAGTGTGTTTTTTTTTTTGTTGCACTGATCTTAACTTAATGTTTCCCCCATTGTGTCCATCGTCCTCCTGATTCCTGCGTAAAAGCAAAAAACTCAAACAGGAAGTACCAGTGATGCGCTCAATACAGAAGTGGTCCAATGAGGCGAATGCTAAGCTACAGGACTGTTTCACTAGCACTGGAATATGTTCTGGGTTTCATCTGATAACATTGAGGAGTTTACCACACCAATGTTAGAGCTGCAATGTTACAATCTAACCATTGTTAGAAATCCCACTACGACCTCCGACGAGCCATCAAAGAGGAAAAGCATCAATACAGGACCAAGATCGAATCCTACTATGCTGACGCTCGTCGGATGTGGCAGGGCTTGCAAACTATCACAATTACAAAGGGAAATCAGGCCGCGAGCTGCCGAGTGGCTTGAGCCTACCAGACGAGCAACATTAAATGCCTTCTATGCTCGCTTCGAGGCAAGCAATACTGAACCATGCATGAGAGCACCAGATGTTCCGGATTAATGTGTGATCTCGCTCTCCAAAGCCAATGTAAGTAAGACCTTTAGACTTATTTTCCACCATAATTTGAAAATAAATTCATTAAAAATCTATGTGATTTTCTGGATTTTTTTTCCTCATTTTGTCTGTCATAGTTGAAGTGTACCTATGATGGAAATTACAGGCCTCTCTTATCTTTTTAAGTGGGAGAACTTGCACAATTGGTGGCTGACTAAATACTTTTTTGCCCCAATGTAGTCAGGTTACTCATTGAATCAGTACTGGTACTCTGTGTATATAGTCAGGTTACTCATTGACTCAGTACTGGTACCCTGTGTATATAGTCAGGTTACTCATTGACTCAGTACTGGTACTCTGTGTATATAGTCAGGTTAGTCATTGACTCAGTACTGGTACTCTGTGTATATAGTCAGGTTACTCATTGACTCAGTACTGGTACTCTGTGTATATAGTCAGGTTACTCATTGACTCAGTACTGGTACCCTGTGTATATAGTCAGGTTACTCATTGACTCAGTACTGGTACTCTGTGTATATAGTCAGGTTAGTCATTGACTCAGTACTGGTACTCTGTGTATATAGTCAGGTTAGTCATTGACTCAGTGCTGGTACCCTGTGTATATAGTCAGGTTACTCATTGACTCAGTACTGGTACTCTGTGTATATAGTGAGGTTACTCATTGACTCAGTACTGGTACTCTGTGTATATAGTCAGGTTACTCATTGACTCAGTACTGGTACTCTGTGTATATAGTCAGGTTAGTCATTGACTCAGTACTGGTACTCTGTGTATATAGTCAGGTTACTCATTGACTCAGTACTGGTACTCTGTGTATATAGTCAGGTTACTCATTGACTCAGTACTGGTACTCTGTGTATATAGTCAGGTTAGTCATTGACTCAGTACTGGTACTCTGTGTATATAGTCAGGTTACTCATTGACTCAGTACTGGTACCCTGTGTATATAGTCAGGTTACTCATTGACTCAGTACTGGTACTCTGTGTATATAGTCAGGTTAGTCATTGACTCAGTACTGGTACCCTGTGTATATAGTCAGGTTACTCATTGACTCAGTACTGGTACTCTGTGTATATAGTCAGGTTACTCATTGACTCAGTACTGGTACTCTGTGTATATAGTCAGGTTACTCATTGACTCAGTACTGGTACTCTGTATATAGTCAGGTTACTCATTGACTCAGTACTGGTACTCTGTATATAGTCAGGTTACTCATTTACTCAGTACTGGTACTCTGTGTATATAGTCAGGTTACTCATTGACTCAGTACTGGTACCCTGTGTATATAGTCAGGTTACTCATTGACTCAGTACTGGTACTCTGTATATAGTCAGGTTACTCATTTACTCAGTACTGGTACTCTGTGTATATAGTCAGGTTACTCATTGACTCAGTACTGGTACCCTGTGTATATAGTCAGGTTACTCATTGACTCAGTACTGGTACTCTGTATATAGTCAGGTTACTCATTTACTCAGTACTGGTACTCTGTGTATATAGTCAGGTTACTCATTGACTCAGTACTGGTACTCTGTGTATATAGTCAGGTTACTCATTGACTCAGTACTGGTACTCTGTGTATATAGTCAGGTTACTCATTGACTCAGTACTGGTACTCTGTGTATATAGTCAGGTTACTCATTGACTCAGTACTGGTACTCTGTGTATATAGTCAGGTTACTCATTGACTCAGTACTGGTACTCTGTGTATATAGTCAGGTTACTCATTGACTCAGTACTGGTACTCTGTGTATATAGTCAGGTTACTCATTGACTCAGTACTGGTACTCTGTGTATATAGTCAGGTTACTCATTGACTCAGTACTGGTACCCTGTGTATATAGTCAGGTTACTCATTGACTCAGTACTGGTACTCTGTGTATATAGTCAGGTTACTCATTGACTCAGTACTGGTACTCTGTATATAGTCAGGTTACTCATTTACTCAGTACTGGTACTCTGTGTATATAGTCAGGTTACTCATTGACTCAGTACTGGTACCCTGTGTATATAGTCAGGTTACTCATTGACTCAGTACTGATACTCTGTATATAGCCAGGTTACTCATTGACTCAGTACTGACACTCTGTATATAGTCAGGTTACTCATTGACTCAGTACTGGTACTCTGTATATAGTCAGGTTACTCATTTACTCAGTACTGGTACTCTGTGTATATAGTCAGGTTACTCATTGACTCAGTACTGGTACCCTGTGTATATAGTCAGGTTACTCATTGACTCAGTACTGATACTCTGTATATAGCCAGGTTACTCATTGACTCAGTACTGATACTCTGTATATAGTCAGGTTACTCATTGACTCAGTACTGGTACTCTGTGTATATAGTCAGGTTAGTCATTGACTCAGTACTGGTACTCTGTGTATATAGTCAGGTTAGTCATTGACTCAGTACTGGTACTCTGTGTATATAGTCAGGTTAGTCATTGACTCAGTACTGGTACTCTGTGTATATAGTCAGGTTACTCATTGACTCAGTACTGGTACTCTGTGTATATAGTCAGGTTACTCATTGACTCAGTACTGGTACCCTGTGTATATAGTCAGGTTACTCATTGACTCAGTACTGGTACTCTGTGTATATAGTCAGGTTACTCATTGACTCAGTACTGGTACTCTGTATATAGTCAGGTTACTCATTTACTCAGTACTGGTACTCTGTGTATATAGTCAGGTTACTCATTGACTCAGTACTGGTACCCTGTGTATATAGTCAGGTTACTCATTGACTCAGTACTGATACTCTGTATATAGCCAGGTTACTCATTGACTCAGTACTGATACTCTGTATATAGTCAGGTTACTCATTGACTCAGTACTGGTACTCTGTGTATATAGTCAGGTTAGTCATTGACTCAGTACTGGTACTCTGTGTATATAGTCAGGTTAGTCATTGACTCAGTACTGGTACTCTGTGTATAGTCAGGTTACTCATTTACTCAGTACTGGTACTCTGTGTATATATTCAGGTTACTCATTGACTCAGTACTGGTACTCTGTGTATATAGTCAGGTTACTCATTGACTCAGTACTGGTACTCTGTGTATATAGTCAGGTTACTCATTGACTCAGTAGAAGAAGTGTAAAGGAGAAAAGTCATCCTGTGTTATTCCATGAAGTCAAAGATTGTTTTAGTATCTGTGAGGGAGGAGGGGATGGAAGATACAATATAACCGAAGAAGAAGAGTATATGTAATACCTTAGTATCTTGGCTTGTTTTAGTATCTGTGAGGGAGGAGGGGATAGAAGATACAATATAACCGAAGAAGAAGAGTATATGTAATAGTGAGAGATTAGAGCCGTACGTCGTCACTCATCGATTTAATATGACTTTTATTAATGTTGTTTCTCTCTGCGTTGTTGGGGCCGTAAGAAAGCATTTCACATTTATTCTACACCTGTTGATTATGAAGCATGTAACAAATCTAATTAGATTTTGACATTAGGGACAGTGTTTAGTTGTGGCCTAAAGTGTTGAGTGTATATTGTTCACACAGCATGAGGTCTCAGTTACCAATTTACTATGATGATTTACCTGGTTGTTTACCAGCACTCAGACAGTAGTCATTACCTGAGAATAACATACTGCATCCCAAATGGAGCCCTATTCCCTACATAGTGCACTACTTTAGACCAGAGCCCTGTTCCCTATATAGTGCACTGCTTTAGACCAGAGCCCTATTCCCTATATAGATCACTACTTTAGACCAGAGCCCTATTCCCTATATAATCACTACTATAGACCAGAGCCCTGTTCCCTATATAGTGCACTACTTTAGACCAGAGCCCTGTTCCCTATATAGTGCACTAATTTAGACCAGGGCCCTATTCCGAATTTAGTGCACTACTTTAGACCAGGGCCCTATTCCCTATATAGTACACTACTTTAGACCAGAGCCCTATTCCCTATATAGATCACTACTATAGACCAGAGCCCTGTTCCCTATATAGTGCACTAATTTAGACCAGGGCCCTATTCCCTATATAGTGCACTACTTTAGACCAGAGCCCTATTCCCTATACAGATCATTACTTTAGACCAGAGCCCTATTCCCTATATAGTGCACTACTTTAGAACAGAACAGGACAGAGCAGTCTACCCCCCACAGATCAGTCTACCCCCCACAGAGCAGTCTACCCCTCACAGAGCAGTCTACCCCCCACAGAGCAGTCTACCCCGCAGTCTACCCCCCACAGAGCAGTCTACTCCCCACAGAGCAGTCTACCCCCCACATAGCAGTCTGCACCCCACAGAGCAGTCTACCCCCCACAGAGCAGTCTACCCCCCACAGAGCAGTCTATCCCCCACAGAGCAGTCTACCCCCCACAGAGCAGTCTACCCCCCACAGAGCAGTCTACCCCCCACAGAGCAGTAGACCCCCCACAGAGCAGTCTACCCCCCACAGAGCAGTCTACCCCCCACCCCCCCCCCCCCGCTGTCTCTCTCTCTAGCTGTCTCTCTCTCTCTAGCTGTCTCTCTCCAGCTGTCTCTCTCTCTAGCTGTCTCTCTCTCTAGCTGTCTCTCTCTCTAGCTGTCTCTCTCTCTCTCTCTAGCTGTCTCTCTCTCTAGCTGTCTCTCTCTCTAGCTGTCTCTCTCTCTCTCTCGCTGTCTCTCTCTCTAGCTGTCTCTCTCTCTAGCTGTCTCTCTCTCTAGCTGTCTCTCTCTCTCTCTCTCTCTCCTTATATAGTTCTGTTCTTCCCCAGCAGCTCAGAGCAACCAGTTCCTGCTGCTGAAACAATGGTTGCAGTGTGTGGCCAAATACACAGATAGAGCTGAGAAAATACACACAGCCTAAATAGTTAAACAACTCAACAATAAATCACCCCAGGTATGAGGAGAGGGGTGTTATGATGTTAGGAGGGAGGGATGAGGGTCATGGCTGTGAGGAGAGGGGTGTTATGTTGTTAGGAGGATGAGAGATGAGGGTCATGGCTGTGAGGAGAGGGGTGTTATTGTTTGCGTCCCGAATGGCACCCTAAGGGGGCGAGGTGATGAGGTCCGGCAGGGTAATTGAAGCCACATGGTCCCACTTTTATCCTGCCGCCTGTTAGTTCTATTTTACTGCTCACTTCCTCTCCCCTCCTCTCCTCTTCTCTCCTCCCCCCTCCTCACCTCTCCTTTCCTCCCCCCTCCTCACCTCTCCTCTCCTCTCCTCTCCTCTCCTCTCCTCTCCTCTCCTCTCCTCTCCTCTCCTCTCCCCTCCTCTCCTCTCCTCTCCTCTCCTTTCCTCTCCTCTCCTCTCCTCACCCCTCTCCTCTCCTCTCCTCTCCTCTCTCCCCTTCTCATCTCTCCTCTCCCCCCTCCTCTCCCCTTCCCTCTCACCTCTCCCATCCTCTCCTCCCCTCTCCTCACCTTTCCCATCTCCCCTACCTCTCCTCTCTCCTCCTCACCTTACCCCTCTCCCCTCCTCTCCTCCTCCTCCTCTCCCCTTCCCCCTCTTCTCTCCTCTCCTCCCCTTTCCACTCTCCCGTTCCCACTCCCCTCCTCTCCTCTCCTCTCCCCTTCCCCCTCTCGCCTCTCCTCTCCTCTCCTCTCCTCTCCTCTCCTCTCCTCTCCTCTCCTCTCCTCGCCTCTCCTCTCCTCTCCTCTCCTCTCCTCTCCTCTCCTCTTATCCTGTAGCCTGTTAGCTGTAATTTACTGCTGTTGGTTCATCTGGCTCTGATCAGCCTCCAGCAGAGACAAAATATACGCACCCCCAAAATGCCACCTCACTCCCCCCAAACTGTATGTGACCCTAGACTAGAGCCTGTTACCCTAGACTAGAGGACTAGAGGCTATTGACCTAGACTAGAGGCTATTACCCTAGACTAGAGGCTATTACCATAGACTAGAGCCTGTTACCCTAGACTAGAGGACTAGAGACTGTTAGCCTAGACTAGAGACTGTTACCCTAGACCAGAGGACTAGAGGCTGTTAGCCTAGACTAGAGGACTAGAGGCTGTTAGCCTAGATTAGAGCCTGTTACCCTAGACTAGAGCCTGTTACCCTAGACTAGAGGACTAGAGGCTATTACCCTAGACTAGAGGCTATTACCCTAGACTAGAGGCTATTACCATAGACTAGAGCCTGTTACCCTAGACTAGAGGACTAGAGACTGTTAGCCTAGACTAGAGGACTAGAGGCTGTTAGCCTAGATTAGAGCCTGTTACCCTAGACTAGAGCCTGTTACCCAAGACTAGAGGACTAGAGGCTGTTACCCTAGACTAGAGGCTATTAAAATAGACTAGAGCCTGTTACCCTAGACTAGAGGACTAGAGGCTGTGATCCCAGACTAGAGCCTGTTACCCAAGACTAGAGGACTAGAGGCTGTTACCGTAGACTAGAGGCTATTAAAATAGACTAGAGCCTGTTACCCTAGACTAGAGGACTAGAGGCTGTGACCCCAGACTAGAGCCTGTTACTCTAGACTAGAGGACAAGAAGCTGTGACCCTAGACTAGAGCCTGTTACCCAAGACTAGAGCTTGTTACCCTAGACTAGAGGCTGTGACCCTAGACTAGAGGATGTTACCATAGACTCGAGGACAAGGATTAGAGGCTATTATCCTAGACTAGAGGCTGTTACCCTGGACCAGAGGACTAGAGGCTGTTACCCTAGACTAGAGGACTAGAGGCTGTTACCCTAGACTAGAGGCTATTACCATAGACTAGAGCCTGTTACCCTAGACTAGAGGACTAGAGGCTGTGACCCCAGACTAGAGACTGTTACCCTAGACCAGAGGACTAGAGGCTGTTACCCTAGACTAGAGGACTAGAGGCTGTTACCCTAGACTAGAGTCTATTACCATAGACTAGAGCCTCTTACCCAAGACTAGAGGACTAGAGGCTGTGACCCTAGACTAGAGGCTGTGACCCTAGACTAGAGAACTAGGACTAGAGGCTGTTACCCTAGAATAGAGACTGTTACCCTGGACTAGAAGACTAGAGGCTGACCACAGAGTGACTAACAGACCACAGGGTGACTAACAGACCACAGGGTGACTAATGGACCACAGGGTGACTAACAGACCACAGGGGGACTAACAGACCACAGGGTGACTAATGGACCACAGGGTGACTAACAGACCACAGGGGGACTAACAGACCACAGGGTGACTAACAGACCACAGGGGGACTAACAGACCACAGGGGGACTAATGGACCACAGGGGGACTAACAGACCACAGGGTGACTAACAGACCACAGGGTGACTAACAGACCACAGGGTGACTAACAGACCACAGGGGGACTAATGGACCACAGGGTGACTAATGGACCACAGGGTGACTAACAGACCACAGGGGGACTAACGGACCACAGGGGGACTAATGGACCACAGGGTGACTAACAGACCACAGGGTGACTAACAGACCACAGGGTGACTAACAGACCACAGGGGGACTAACGGACCACAGGGGGACTAATGGACCACAGGGTGACTAACAGACCACAGGGTGACTAACAGACCACAGGGTGACTAACAGACCACAGGGGGACTAACAGACCACAGGGTGACTAATGGACCACAGGGGGACTAATGGACCACAGGGTGACTAACAGACCACAGGGTGACTAACAGACCACAGGGTGACTAACAGACCACAGGGTGACTAACAGACCACAGGGGGACTAATGGACCACAGGGTGACTAATGGACCACAGGGTGACTAACAGACCACAGGGGGACTAACGGACCACAGGGGGACTAATGGACCACAGGGTGACTAACAGACCACAGGGTGACTAACAAACCACAGGGTGACTAACAGACCACAGGGGGACTAACGGACCACAGGGGGACTAATGGACCACAGGGTGACTAACAGACCACAGGGTGACTAACAGACCACAGGGTGACTAACAGACCACAGGGTGACTAACAGACCACAGGGGGACTAACAGACCACAGGGTGACTAATGGACCACAGGGTGACTAACAGACCACAGGGGGACTAACAGACCACAGGGTGACTAACAGACCACAGGGGGACTAACAGACCACAGGGGGACTAATGGACCACAGGGGGACTAACAGACCACAGGGTGACTAACAGACCACAGGGTGACTAACAGACCACAGGGTGACTAACAGACCACAGGGGGACTAATGGACCACAGGGTGACTAATGGACCACAGGGTGACTAACAGACCACAGGGGGACTAACAGACCACAGGGGGAATAATGGACCACAGGGTGACTAACAGACCACAGGGTGACTAACAGACCACAGGGTGACTAACAGACCACAGGGGGACTAACAGACCACAGGGGGACTAATGGACCACAGGGTGACTAACAGACCACAGGGTGACTAACAGACCACAGGGGGACTAACAGACCACAGGGTGACTAACAGACCACAGGGGGACTAATGGACCACAGGGTGACTAATGGACCACAGGGTGACTAACAGACCACAGGGGGACTAACAGACCACAGGGGGAATAATGGACCACAGGGTGACTAACAGACCACAGGGTGACTAACAGACCACAGGGTGACTAACAGACCACAGGGGGACTAACAGACCACAGGGTGACTAACAGACCACAGGGGGACTAACGGACCACAGGGGGACTAACAGACCACAGGGTGACTAACAGACCACAGGGTGACTAACAAACCACAGGGGGACTAACAGACCA
>NC_050571.1:407500-427500 GCF_013265735.2 Oncorhynchus mykiss | reverse complement strand
ATGCTTGAGGTCATTGTCCATTTGGAAGACCCATTTGCGACAAAACGTTAAGACTGTCATGTACTGTCATGTTGTGTCTTGTCTCTGTCCTTTCCCTTCACCCTGTCTCCCTCTGCTGGTCGTTGTTAGGTTACCTTTTCTCCCCCGCTTTCCCCCAGCTGTTCCTTGTCTCCTCTAACTACCCATTCACCCCGTTTCCCACCTGTTCCCTTTTTCCCTCTGATTAGGTCCCTATATCTCTCTCTGTTTCTGTTCCTGTCCTTGTCGGATTCTTGTTTGTTGTGTTTCATGCCTGAGCCAGACTATCGTCATGTTTGCTGTAACCTTGTCCTGTCCTGTCGGAATCTGCCGGTCTATCTGAGCCTACCTATGTTTGGTTATTAAAGAAGCTCTGTTTAAGTTAGTTCGCTTTTGGGTCCTCATTCACTCACCATAACAGAAGAATCCGACCAAGAATGGACCCAGCGACTTCGGATCCTCTCCACTCAGCCGTCGGGATCCAGGGAGCGATGCTAGGCAGACACGAGCAGGAAGTGTCTGCTGCTCGACATGCCGTTGAGACCCTGGCCACCCAAGTCTCCAAACTCACAGAACAGGTTCACCATCTCCGCCTCGATCCACCGGCCACTTCCAGGGCTTTCGAATCTCCGGAGCCCAGAATCAATAACCCGCCGTGTTACTCTGGGGAGCCCACTGAATGCCGCTCGTTCCTCACCCAGTGTGATATTGTGTTTTCTCTCCAGCCCAACACTTACTCCAGGAGCACTGCTCGTGTCGCCTACGTCATATCTCTCCTTATTGGACGGGCTCGTGAGTGGGGCACGGCAATCTGGGAGGCAAGGGCTGAGTGTACTAACCAGTATCAGGACTTTAAGGAGGAGATGATACGGGTTTTTGATCGATCTGTTTTTGGGGAGGAGGCTTCCAGGGCCCTGTCTTCCCTATGTCAAGGCAATCGATCCATAACAGACTACTCTATTGAGTTTCGCACTCTTGCTGTCTCCAGTGGCTGGAACGAGCCGGCCTTGCTCGCTCGTCTTCTGGAGGGTTTCCGCGCAGAGGTAAAGGATGAGATTCTCTCCCGGGAGGTTCCTTCCAGCGTGGATTCCTTGATTGAACTCGCTATTCGCATTGAGCGACGGGTTGATCTTCGTCACCGAGCTCGTGGAAAGGAGCTCGCGCTCTCCGTCGCCTCCCTCTCCGCATCACTACCATCTTCCTCTGCCGGCTCGGGTGCTGAGCCCATGCAGCTGGGAGGTATCCGCATCTCGACTAAGGAGAGGGAACGGAGAATCACCAACCGCCTCTGTCTCTATTGCGGTTCCGCTGGTCATTTTGTCACTTCATGTCCAGTAAAAGGCCAGAGCTCGTCAGTAAGCGGAGGGCTACTGGTGAGCGCTACTACTCCTGTCTCTCCTTCAAGATCCTGCACTACCTTGTCGGTCCATCTACGCTGGACCGGTTCGTCAGCTTCCTGCAGTGCCTTAATAGACTCTGGGGCGGAGGGCTGTTTTATGGACGAGACCTGGGCTCGGGAACATGACATTCCTCTCAGACAGTTAAAGGAGCCCACGGCCTTGTTCGCCCTGGATGGTAGTCCTCTCCCCAGGATTCAGCGTGAGACGCTACCTTTAACCCTCACTGTTTCTGGTAATCATAGTGAAACCATTTCTTTTTTAATTTTTCGTTCACCTTTTACACCTGTTGTTTTGGGCCATCCCTGGCTAGTTTGTCATAATCCTTCCATCAATTGGTCTAGTAATTCTATCCTCTCCTGGAACGTCTCTTGTCATGTGAAATGTTTAATGTCTGCTATCCCTCCTGTTTCCTCTGTCTCTTCTTCACAGGAGGAGCCTGGTGATTTGACAGGGGTGCCGGAGGAATATCACGATCTGCGCACGGTGTTCAGTCGGTCCAGGGCCACCTCTCTTCCTCCACACCGGTCGTATGATTGTAGTATTGATCTCCTTCCGGGAACCACCCCCCCCCGGGGTAGACTATACTCTCTGTCGGCTCCCGAACGTAAGGCTCTCGAAGATTATTTGTCTGTAGCTCTTGACGCCGGTACCATAGTCCCCTCCTCCTCTCCCGCCGGAGCGGGGTTTTTTTTTGTCAAGAAGAAGGACGGGTCTCTGCGCCCCTGCATAGATTATCGAGGGCTGAATGACATAACAGTGAAGAATCGTTATCCGCTTCCTCTTATGTCTTCAGCCTTCGAGATCCTGCAGGGAGCCAGGTTTTTCACTAAGTTGGACCTTCGTAACGCTTACCATCTCGTGCGCATCAGGGAGGGGGACGAGTGGAAGACGGCGTTTAACACTCCGTTAGGGCACTTTGAATACCGGGTTCTTCCTTTCGGCCTCGCTAACGCTCCAGCTGTCTTTCAGGCATTAGTCAATGATGTCCTGAGAGACATGCTGAACATCTTTGTTTTCGTTTACCTTGACGATATCCTGATTTTTTCACCGTCACTCCAGATTCATGTTCAGCACGTTCGACGTGTCCTCCAGCGCCTTTTAGAGAATTGTCTTTTTGTGAAGGCTGAGAAGTGCACTTTTCATGCCTCCTCCGTCACATTTCTCGGTTCTGTTATTTCCGCTGAAGGCATTAAGATGGATCCCGCTAAGGTCCAAGCTGTCATTGATTGGCCCGTCCCTAAGTCACGCGTCGAGCTGCAGCGCTTTCTCGGCTTCGCGAACTTCTATCGTCGTTTCATCCGTAATTTCGGTCAGGTGGCAGCTCCTCTCACAGCCCTTACTTCTGTCAAGACGTGCTTTAAGTGGTCCGTTTCCGCCCAGGGAGCTTTTGATCTCCTCAAGAATCGTTTTACATCCGCTCCTATCCTTGTTACACCTGACGTCTCTAGACAGTTCGTTGTCGAGGTTGACGCGTCAGAGGTGGGCGTGGGAGCCATCCTTTCTCAGCGCTCCCTCTCTGACGACAAGGTCCACCCATGCGCGTATTTTTCTCATCGCCTGTCGCCGTCGGAACGTAACTATGATGTGGGTAACCGCGAACTGCTCGCCATCCGGTTAGCCCTAGGCGAATGGCGACAGTGGTTGGAGGGGGCGACCGTTCCTTTTGTCGTTTGGACTGACCATAGGAACCTTGAGTACATCCGTTCTGCCAAACGACTCAATGCGCGTCAGGCGCGTTGGGCGCTGTTTTTCGCTCGTTTCGAGTTCGTGATTTCTTATCGTCCGGGCTCTAAGAACACCAAGCCTGATGCTTTATCTCGTCTCTTCAGTTCTTCAGTAGCCTCCACTGACCCCGAGGGGACTCTCCCTGAGGGGCGTGTTGTCGGGTTGACTGTCTGGGGAATTGAGAGGCAGGTAAAGCAAGCGCTCACTCACACTCCGTCGCCGCGCGCTTGTCCTAGGAACCTTCTTTTCGTTCCCGTTCCTACTCGTCTGGCCGTTCTTCAGTGGGCTCACTCTGCCAAGTTAGCCGGCCACCCTGGCGTTCGGGGTACGCTTGCTTCCATTCGCCAGCGTTTTTGGTGGCCCACCCGGGAGCATGACACGCGTCGTTTCGTGGCTGCTTGTTCGGTCTGCGCGCAGACTAAGTCCGGTAACTCTCCTCCTGCCGGCCGTCTCAGGCCGCTTCCTATTCCCTCTCGACCGTGGTCTCACATCGCCTTAGATTTTGTCACCGGACTGCCTTCGTCAGCGGGGAAGACTGTTATTCTTACGGTTGTCGATAGGTTCTCTAAGGCGGCTCATTTCATTCCCCTTGCTAAGCTTCCTTCTGCTAAAGAGACGGCACAAATCATCATCGAGAATGTTTTCAGAATTCATGGCCTTCCGTCAGACGTCGTTTCGGACAGAGGTCCGCAATTCACGTCTCAATTTTGGAGGGAGTTTTGCCGTTTGATTGGGGCTTCCGTCAGTCTCTCTTCCAGCTTTCACCCCCAGTCTAACGGTCAAGCAGAACGGGCCAATCAGACTATTGGTCGCATCTTACGCAGTCTTTCTTTTCGTAACCCTGCATCTTGGTCAGAACAGCTCCCCTGGGCAGAATACGCCCACAACTCGCTTCCTTCGTCTGCGACCGGGCTATCTCCTTTTCAGAGTAGCCTCGGGTACCAGCCTCCGCTGTTCTCATCTCAGTTCGCCGAGTCCAGCGTCCCCTCCGCTCAGGCTTTTGTCCAACGTTGCGAGCGCACCTGGAAGAGGGTCAGGTCTGCACTTTGCCGTTATAGGACGCAGACTGTGAGGGCTGCTAATAAGCGTAGAACTAAGAGTCCTAGATATTGTCGCGGTCAGAGAGTTTGGCTCTCCACTCAGAACCTTCCCCTTAAGACGGCTTCTCGCAAGTTGACCCCGCGGTTCATTGGTCCGTTCCGTATTTCTCGGGTCATTAATCCTGTCGCAGTTCGACTTCTTCTTCCGCGATACCTTCGTCGCGTCCACCCGGTCTTCCATGTCTCCTGCATCAAGCCCGTCCTTCGCGCCCCCGCTCGTCTTCCCCCCCCCCCCCCCCCCATCCTTGTCGAGGGCGCACCCATCTACAGGGTCCGTAGAATTTTGGACATGCGTCCTCGGGGCCGTGGTCACCAGTACCTCGTAGATTGGGAGGGGTACGGTCCTGAGGAGAGGAGTTGGGTTCCCTCTCGGGACGTGCTGGACCTTGCGCTGATCGAGGATTTCCTCCGTTGCCGCCAGGTTTCCTCCTCGAGTGCGCCAGGAGGCGCTCGGTGAGTGGGGGGGTACTGTCATGTACTGTCATGTTGTGTCTTGTCTCTGTCCTTTCCCTTCACCCTGTCTCCCTCTGCTGGTCGTTGTTAGGTTACCTTTTCTCCCCCGCTTTCCCCCAGCTGTTCCTTGTCTCCTCTAACTACCCATTCACCCCGTTTCCCACCTGTTCCCTTTTTCCCTCTGATTAGGTCCCTATATCTCTCTCTGTTTCTGTTCCTGTCCTTGTCGGATTCTTGTTTGTTGTGTTTCATGCCTGAGCCAGACTATCGTCATGTTTGCTGTAACCTTGTCCTGTCCTGTCGGAATCTGCCGGTCTATCTGAGCCTACCTATGTTTGGTTATTAAAGAAGCTCTGTTTAAGTTAGTTCGCTTTTGGGTCCTCATTCACTCACCATAACAAAGACTGATGTCTTGAGATGTTGCTTCAAAATATCCACATAATTTTCCTTCCCCATCTATTTTGTGAAGTGCACACGTCGCTCCTGCAGCAAAGCACCCCCACAATATGATGCTGCCACCCCCTTGCTTCACGGTTGGGATGGTGTTCTTCGGCTTGCAAGCTTCCCCCTTTTTCCTCCAAACATAACGATGGTCATTATGGCCAAACAGTTCTGTTTTTGTTTCATCAGACCAGAGGACATTTCTCCATTAAGTGTTTCCTCCAGCATCTTCACAAGGTCCTTTGCTGTTGTTCTGGGATTGATTTGCACTTTTCGCACCAAAGTATGTTTATCTCTAGGAGACAGAAGACGTCTCCTTCCTGAGCGGTATGACGGCTGCGTGGTCCCATGGTGTTCATACTTGGGTACTATTGTTTGTACAGATGAACGTGGTACCTTCAGACGTTTGTAAATTGCCCCCAAGGATGAACCAGACTTGTGGAAGTAAAACAATTTTCTGAGGTCTTGGTTGATTTCTTTTGATTTTTCCATTAAGTCAAGCAAAGAGGCACTGAGTTTGACCTTAGCCTTGAAATACATCCAAAGGTACACCTCCAATTGACTCAAATTATGTCAATTAGCCTATCAGAAGCTTCTAAAGCCATGACATCATTCTCTGGAATTGTCCAAGCTGTTTAAAGGCACAGTCAACTTAGTGTATGTAAACTTCTGACCCACTGGAATTGTGATACAGTGAATTATAAGTTAAATAATCTGTCTGTAAACAATTGTTATAAAAATGACTTGTGTCATGCACAAGTTCGATGTCCTAACCGACTTGCCAAAACTATAGTTTGTGAACAAGAAATTTGTGGAGTTGTTGAAAAACGAGTTTTAATGACTACAACCTAAGTGTATGTAAACTTCTGACTTCACCTGTATATACAGTTCCATTATATTTTCTACTTGGTTTAAGTTGTTTAAGTTGAACACTGTAAAGATGTATAGTATGACATTTTAAAATGGAGCTATTTTCAGTGGTGTTAAGAGAGCGTTTCCCAAACTCGGTCCTCGGGACCCCAAGGGTGCACGTTTTGGATTTTGCCCGAACACTACAAAGCTTTTTCAAATGATCAAAGCTTCTCTACCTACATGTAATGGACAGAGAGACAGTACTCTACCTACATGTAATGGACAGAGAGACAGTACTCTACCTACATGTAATGGACAGAGAGACAGTACTCTACCTACATGTAATGGTCAGAGAGACAGAGAGACAGTACTCTACCTACATGTAATGGACAGAGAGACAGTACTCTACCTACATGTAATGGACAGAGAGACAAAGAGACAGTACTCTACCTACATGTAATGGACAGAGAGACAGTACTCTACCTGCATGTAATGGACAGAGAGACAGAGAGACAGTACTCTACCTGCATGTAATGGTCAGTGTTTCATCTGCGTGGATCACAAGGTCTTCTTTGGGGCTGTCAAGGGTGGGCGGAGTCATAGAATAGCCAATCACCAACCCTGAGGGAACAAAACAAAGTCATATGATTGGATGCTGACACTCAAAACACTGATTTGATGAGAAACAGATTTCCACAGAGGTAAATTAGTGTGTATTGGTTTAAAAAGACTGTCAAACCCCCTTAATGTCACGCCGATCAGGATCAACCCAACAGGATGCACCAACCAAATCATAGTACCATCTCTATCTATTCGCTGATCAGGATCTCAACCCAACAGGATGCACCAACCAAATCGTAGTGCCATCTCTATCTATTCGCTGATCAGGATCAACCCAACAGGATGCACCAACCAAATCATAGTGCCATCTCTATCTATTCGCTGATCAGGATCAACCCAACAGGATGCATCAACCAAATCATGTCATTATATTACACGTAGCTCAGGGAAATATAGAGATATAGAGATACACATACAGGGCATTACGAAGGTATTCAGACCCCTTCCCTCATTTTACATTACAGACTTATTCTAAAATGATGAGGAATTGTTTTTTATTTAATCCAATCTACACACATGACCCCATAATGGCATCACAATACCCCCATAATGACATCACAATACCCCATAATGACATCACAATACCCCCAGAATGACATCACAATACCCCATAATGGCATCACAATACCCCCATAATGACATCACAATACCCCATTTTTGCAAATTTCTAACAAATAAAAACCCTAAATACCTTATTTATCATTTATCATTATTTGGAAAGGCACACGCCTGTCTATAGGTCCAACAGTTGACAGTGCATGTCAGAGCAAAAACCAAGACATGAGGTCAAAGAAATTGTCGAGGCACAGATCTGGGGAAGGGTACCAAAAAAAATGTCTGCAGCATTGAAGGTCCCCAAGAACATTATTCTTAAATGGAAGACGTTTGGAACCACTAAGACTCTTCCTTGAGCTGGTCGCCCGGCCAAACTGAGTAATCAGGGGAGAAGGGCTTTGGTCAGGGAGGTTACAAAGAACCCCGATGTTCACTCTGACAGAGCTCCAGAGTTCCTCTGTGGAGATAGGAGAACCTTCTAGAAGGACAACCATCTCTGCAGCACTCCACCAATCAGGCCTTTATGGTAGAGTGGCCAGACAGAAGCCACTCCTCAGTAAAAGGAACATGACAGTCCTCTTGGAGTTTGCCAAAAGGCACTTAAAAGACTCTCAGACCATGAGAAACAAGATTCTCTGTTCTGATGAAACTAAGAAGGAACTCTTTGGCCTGAATGCCAAGCGTCATGTCTGGAGGAAACCTGGCACCATCCCTATGGTGAAGCATGGTGGTGGCAGCATCATGCTGTGGGGATGTTTTTCAGCAGCAGGGACTGGGAGACTAGTCAGGATTGAGGGAAAGACAAACTGAGCAAAGTGATCCTTGATGAAAACCTGCTCCAGTGCGCTCAGGACCTCAGACTGGGGTGAAGGTTCACCTTCCAACAGGACAACGACACAGCCAAGACAACGCAGGAGTGGTTTCGGGACTAGTCTCTGAATGTCTTTGAGTGGCCCAGCCAGAGCCCGGACTTGAACCCGATCGAACATCTCTGGAGAGACCTGAAAATATCTGAGCAGCAACGCTCCCCATCCAACCTGACAGAGCGTGAGAGGATCTGCAGAGGAGAATGAGAGAAACTCCCCAAATACAGGTGTGCCAAGCTTCTATACACACCCTCCTATATAACTACTGTCTATACTGTCTATACACACCATCCTATATAACTACTGTCTATACACACCATCCTATATAACTACTGTCTATACACACCCTTCTATATGGTGTGTATAGACAGTAGTTATAAAGGATGGTGTGTATAGACAGTATAGACAGTAGTTATAAAGGATGGTGTGTATAGACAGCAGTTATATAGGATGGTGTGTATAGACAGTAGTTATATAGGATGGTGTGTATAGACAGTAGTTATATAGGATGGTGTGTATAGACAGTATAGACAGTAGTTATATAGGATGTTGTGTATAGACAGTAGTTATATAGGATGGTGTGTATAGACAGTATAGACAGTAGTTATATAGGATGGTGTGTATAGACAGTATAGACAGTAGTTATATAGGATGGTGTGTATAGACAGTATAGACAGTAGTTATATAGGATGGTGTGTATAGACAGTAGTTAAAAAGGATGGTGTGTATAGACAGTAGTTATATAGGATGGTGTGTATAGACAGTAGTTATATATTATGGTGTGTATAGACAGTAGTTATATAGGATGGTGTGTATAGACAGTAGTTAAAAAGGATGGTGTGTATAGACAGTAGTTATACAGGATGGTGTGTATAGACAGACAGAAGGAGAGCTGACCACGTTAGGGCTTTCATCAATGTTAACAATATCCACTGTTCTAGTTCTGTTTATACAAATAAACAAATCAGCTTATTATTTATTAACCTCTGAGGTTTCATACAAATCTTCCAGTGGTTTGTAGCTCCCTCTTGGTGTTTCTGACATTACTTCAGCCGTCTCTCCCCTCATTCTACATATCATTCCTCCAGGCTATCCCAGTGGTTTGTAGCTCCCTCCTGGTGTTTCTGACATTACCTCAGCCTTCTCTCCCCTCATTCTACATATCATTCCTCCAGGCTATCCCAGTGGTTTGTAGCTCCCTCTTGGTGTTTCTGACATTACCTCAGCCGTCTCTCCCCTCATTCTACATATCATTCCTCCAGGCTATCCCAGTGGTTTGTAGCTCCCTCTTGGTGTTTCTGACATTACCTCAGCCGTCTCTCCCCTCATTCTACATATCATTCCTCCAGGCTATTCCAGTGGTTTGTAGCTCCCTCACAGTTTTGCCTGAGACCAAAGTGAGAAACGTTGATCATAAGAGCTGTGTTTCCCAGAAGCCTCCGCACAGCAGGACAGCTCTGATTGACTCTTATGGCTGCAGGCTAGAAGGTGGGCCCAGCAGGACAGCTGTGATTGATACTTATGGACCGCAGGCTAAAAGGTGAGCCCAGCAGCATAGCTCTCTTATGATGGACATTTTTCACATTGGTCTCTCAGGCAAAATGTTGCAGTACTATTCAATCTACAGTGTGAGGTTGTTACTAACCACTGAGGGGGAGGGGGGGGGGGGGGGGGGGGGTAATTTCAGACACACTGTTTGAGGGTAATTTCCCATGGAAAATGCTATTAGGCCTCCACCAATTTTCAGAAAATGACAAAAAACCCTAGCTACTTATTTGAGTCATTGTCCTCCTTCACAATAGAGGTATTTAGAAACGTGGAGAGATTCATAAAGACTCTGACACGTTCTAGAGGGCCTGTGACATAAGAGACAGAGAAGACCAAACCACATTCATTCTTTTGTGCGCTGAGAGAAGAGCACTAGGATGATTTCACAAACATCACTTAATGGACTTCATGATAATCCAGTTGTTTTCTGGACGGACAGGACATTGTACAGACACGACCACATTCCTCACATCCTGCTGCCCACGGAGCAACAATAGAGACATAGAGACATGTGATGTAAATATTTTATGCTCAGCTACAGAGTCAGAGTTGATTAGGGTTAGTTAGAGTTTATCTCAGTGGCAGCTCTGCCTGTACTCCTATTAGCATGGAGTAGGCCATAAGTAGGGGAAGGGGGAAACCAAGTCAGTTGTACAAATTAATACATTCAACTGAAATGACGCTGACAGACATGGCAGCTCTGTTTCTAGCTCCTAAATTGTTTTTGTTTTTTTACATTATTAGACAACGTTTTTTTTGTGTTATTACATACAGCCGGAAAAAACTAATGTTCAGTCTCTGGACAATACAGTAGATGAGCTCAGGGCGAGGATCCAGGGAGACATCAGGGACTGCAACATACTCTGTTTCATAAAATCAAGGCTCTCTTCAGATATATTGTCATCGTCCAGACAGCCAGCTGGGTTCTCAGTACATCATGCAGATGGGAATAAAGAACTCTCCAGGATGTAGAAAGGCGGTGGTGTATGTTTCATGATTAACTACTTATGGTGTGATTGTGATAACGTACAGGCTCTCAAAGTCCTTTTGTTCACTAGAATACCTCACAATCAAATGCTGACCGTATTACCTCCCAAGAGAATTCTCTTCGGTTATAGTCACAGCCGTGTATATTGAGAATTTCAATAAGCATTTCTCTACGGCTGGCCATGCTTTCCACCTGGCTACCCCTACACCGTTCAACCCTCCGGCACCCTCCTGCCCAAGCCCCCACCTTTTCTCCATCACCCAAATCCAGATAGCTGATGTTCTAAAAGAGCTGCAAAATCTGGACCACTACAAATCAACCGGGATAGACAATCTGGACCCTCTCGTTCTAAAATGATCTGCCAAAATTTTTGCAACCCCTATTACCAGCCTGTTCAACCTCTCTTCCGTATCGTCTGAGATACCCAAAGTTTGGAAAGCTGCCGCGGTCATCCCCATCTTCAAAGGGGGTGACACTCTAGACCCAAACTGCTACAGA
This sequence comes from Oncorhynchus mykiss, assembly GCF_013265735.2. NCBI lineage: Eukaryota > Metazoa > Chordata > Actinopteri > Salmoniformes > Salmonidae > Oncorhynchus > Oncorhynchus mykiss. The sequence goes on along the minus strand of NC_050571.1, from coordinate 416,435 downwards.
CCTATATCTATCCTACCCTGTCTTTCTAAGGTCTTCGAAAGCCAAGATAACAAACAGATAACCGACTATTTCGAATCCCACTGTACCTTCTCCTCTATGCAATCTGGTTTCAGAGCTGATCATGCGTGCACCTCAGCCACGCTCAAGGTCCTAAATGATATCATAACCGCCATTGATAAGAGACATTACTGTGCAGCTGTATTCATCAACCTGGCCAAGGCTTTCGACTCTGTCAATCACAACATTCTTATTGGCAGACTCGACAGCCTTGGTTTCTGAAATGATTGCCTCGCCTGGTTTACCAACTACTTATCTGATAGAGGTTAGTGTGTCAAATCGGAGGGCTTGTTGTCCGGACCTCTGGCCATCTCTATGGGGGTGCCACAGGGTTAAATTCTCGGGCCAACTCTCTTCTCTGTATACATCAATGATGTCGCTCTTGCTGCTGGTGATTCTCTGATCCACCTCTACGCAGATGACACCATTATGTATACTTCTGGCCTCTCTTTGGACACTGTGTTAACTAACCTCCAGACAAGCTTCAATGCCATACAACTCTCCTTCCGTGGCCTCCAACTGCTCTTAAACGCAAGTAAAACTAAATGCATGCTATTCAATCGCTCACTGCCTGCACCTGCCCGCCCGTCTAGCATCACTACACTGGACGGCTCTGACTCTGACAACTACAAATACCAAGGTATCTGGTTAGACTGTAAACTCTCCTTCCGGACTCACATTAAGCATCTCCAATCCAAAATGAAATCTAGAATCGGCTTCCTATATCGCAACAAAGCATCCTTCACTCATCCTGCAAAACATATCCTCGTAAAACTGACCATCCTACCAATCCTCGACAATGTCATCTATAAAATAGCCCCCAACACTCTACTCAACAAACTGGATGCAGTCTATCACAGTGCCATCCATTTTTTTCACCAAAGCCCCATACACTACCCACCACTGCGACCTGTACACTCTCATGGGTTGGCTCTCTCTTTATATTCGTCGCTGAACCCACTGGCTCCAGGTCATCTATAAGTCTCTGCTAGGTAAAGCCCCGCCTTATCGCAGCTCACTGGTCACCATAGCAGCACCCACTCGTCACCGCCAAAGCCAATTCCTCCTTTGGTCACCTTTCCTTCCAGTTCTCTGCTGCCAATGACTGGAACAAACTGCAAAAATCACTGAAGCTGGAGACTCATATCTCCCTCATTAGCTTTAAGCACCAGCTGTCAGAGCAGCTCACAGATCACTGCACCTGTACATAGCTCATCTGTAAACAGCCCATCTATCTACCTCATCCCCATACTGTATTTATTTATCTTGCTCCTTTGCACCCCAGTATCTCTACTGGCACATTCATCTTCTGCACATCTACCATTCCAGTGTTTAATTTCTATATTGTAATTACTTCGCAACCATGGCCTATTTATTGCCATGCGAGGGTATGTTTGGCAGGATGAGTGAAGGATGCTTTGTTGCGATATAGGAAGCCGATTCTAGATTTAATTTTGGATTAGAGATGCTTAATGTGAGTCTGGAAGGAGAGTTTACAGTCTAACCAGACACCTAGGTATTTGTAGTTGTCAACGTATTATAAGTCAGAGCCGTCCAGAGTAGTGATGCTGGACGGGCGAGCAGGTGCGGGCAGCGATCGATTGAAAAGCATGCATTTTGTTGTACTTACTATCAACACATTGATTATAGTACTAACTCTGGTCAAACACTACTGACGTTCTGTCAACACATTGATTATAGTACTAACTCTGGTAAAACACTACTGACGTTCTGTCAACACATTGATTATAGTACTAACTCTGGTCAAACACTACTGACGTTCTGTCAACACATTGATTATAGTACTAACTCTGGTAAAACACTACTGACGTTCTGTCAACACATTGATTATAGTACTAACTCTGGTCAAACACTACTGACGTTCTGTCAACACATTGATTATAGTACTAGCTCTGGTAAAACATGTTCTATCAACACATTGATTATAGTACTAGCTCTGGTCAAACACGTTCTATCAACTGGCCATGTACATTATGTTTTAGTTCAACATTATATCTGTTTGGGCTTCTTGCTGTCAATTTGCAGTCTTCTATTTTGTCTCCCTTTTTCTCTCCAATTGGTAGTTACAGTCTTGTTCCATCGCTGCAACTCCCCTACGTACTCGGGAGAGGCAAAGGTCGGGAGCCATGTGTTCTCCGAAATACAACCCTGCCAAGCGGCACTGCTTCTTGACACACTGCCCGCTTAACCCGGAAGCCAGCCGCACCAGAGGAAATGTGTCAGAGGAAACACCATCCAACTGGCAACCGAAGTCAGCTTTCAGGCACCTGGCCCACCACAAGGAGTCGCTAGAGCGCAATGGGACAAGGAAATCCCGGCCGGCCAAACCCTCCCCATAACCCAGACAGTGCTGGGCCAATTATACGCCGCCTCATGGGTGTCTCGGTCACGATTGGCTGTGACACAGCCTGGGATCGAACCCGGGGCTGTAGTGACGCCTCAAGCACTGCGATCCAGTGCCTTAGATCTCTGCGCCACTCGGGAGGCCCTAACAATTATTTTATTACTATGTTCCGGCCCCCGTCCATCCACTCCAGCTGGATCTAGATGATGATCTCTGGTGTATTGTGTTGCACTGTGAATCAAAAGGCAGCAACGTACACGTGTCTAAGTTATTGATGTTACCCCTGCAAGTGCTTTGTTTACCTTTCACACTTTCCAAACACACTTTATCACTCTCTCTGTCATGAGACACTGATAAGGATAAGAACAATCCTATTGTACTCTCATCCATCATATCTCTCTGCTGGTGAATGCATGAGAAGGACCCAGGTACAAATATTCAAACTGGACCGTTTTGTCTCCATCTCTTCATTCAAGACTCAATCATGGACACTCTTACTGACAGTTGTGGCTGCCTTGTGTGATGTATTGTTGTCTCTACCTTCTTGACCTTTGTGCTGTTGTCTGTGCCCAATAATGTTTGTACCATGTTTTGTGCTACTACCATGTTGTGTTGCTACCATGTTGTGTTGTTGTCTTAGGTCTCTCTGTCGTGATGTGTGTTTTGTCCTATATTTACATTGTATTATTTTATTTTTTAATCCCCGACCCTGCAGGGGCCTTTTGGTAGGCCATCATTGTAAATAACACTTCTTAACTGACTTGCCTAATTAAATAAAAAGTAATAAAATAGAAATACAGTTCATTTTCCTGTTTTCCAAACACCACATGATAAAATAGTTTCTTCCTTCGCCACCTGGGGAATGAAAGCAGGCATGGCACCTACACCACCTGGGGAATGAAAGCAGGCATGGCACCTACACCACCTGGGGAATGAAAGCAGGCATGGCACCTACACCACCTGGGGAATGAAAGCAGGCACCTACACCAGCTGGATGGATGAATGACATAACGTTTCGTCCAGCGTGGCTTTACAGAAAACAAACAATGAGTGGGTCTGGTGGGAAGAGAGCGTTGGGAAGAGGTGGTGGTCCGTGAATTGTATGGCTCCCAGCCCCTTCTCGCAGCGGAGTATTCCCACCTAATGTCGGCCACTCCTTTCAAGGACAGGCTCTGAGTCTCAGTATTTTCCGTAGATATCTAAGGCGTGGTGTGTACGCCTGTTGGTCTAACTATGTACAAGGACAGCCTATAGGGGTCCCTAAACCTGGGTAGAGCGGGCTATGAACAAGGACAGCCTATTGGGGTCCCTACGCCCAGTCTCACTCAGAGAAGCAGCACAGTATTTCCCTACATATTGTCTGAGACATCTTGACATCTTAAGGTCCAGGCTGGAGGGGTGTGTCAGCCCGCCTGCTTGCCTTTGTCCAGGTCCTGGGGGGTAACCTGCCCCATATTGTCCTGAACCTGTGTAGGTGTGATTCAGACCAGACCTGTGTGGTCAATCAGCCTGCCTCGTATTGTCCTGGTCCTGGAGGGTAACCTGCCTCACACCTGCCCTCTATAGATTCCTGCCTCACACTGGCCCTCTATAGATTCCTGCCTCACACTGGCCCTCTATAAATTCCTGCCTCACACTGGCCCTCTATAGATTCCTGCCTCACACTGGCCCTCTATAGATTCCTGCCTCACACTGGCCCTCTATAAATTCCTGCCTCACACCTGCCCTCTATAGATTCCTGCCTCACACTGGCCCTCTATAAATTCCTGCCTCACACCTGCCCTCTATAGATTCCTGCCTCACACTGGCCCTCTATAAATTCCTGCCTCACACCTGCCCTCTATAGATTCCTGCCTCACACTGGCCCTCTATAAATTCCTGCCTCACACCTTCCCTCTATAGATTCCTGCCTCACACTGGCCCTATATAGATTCCTGCCACACACCATCCCTCTATAGAATCCTGCCTCACACTGGCCCTCTATAGATTCCTGCCTCACACCGGCCCTCTATAGATTCCTGCCATACACCATCCCTCTATAGATTCCTGCCACACACCATCCCTCTATAGATTCCTGCCTCACACCATCCTCTATAGATTCCTGCCTCACACTGGCCCTCTATAGATTCCTGCCTCACACTGGCCCTCTATAGATTCCTGCCTCACACCGACCCTCTATAGATTCCTGCCTGAGGGGTCAATCACCATGCCTTGTATTGTCCAGGGCTCCTGGTGGTGCGATTCAGACCAGGTCCTTAGGGGTCAATCACCATGCCTTGTATTGTCCAGGGCTCCTGGTGGTGCGATTCAGACCAGGTCCTGAGGGGTCAATCACCATGCCTTGTATTGTCCAGGGCTCCTGGTGGTATGATTCAGACCAGGTCCTGAGGGGTCAATCACCATGCCTTGTATTGTCCAGGGCTCCTGGTGGTGTGATTCAGACCAGGTCCTGAGGGGTCAAGCACCATGGCTTGTATTGTCCAGGGCTGCCCTGGGGGTCTCTGTGTGAAACCTGGGACCTCTAGATAAACACAGGGTTTATACACAGAGATAGAGAGCAAACCCAAGGTGTTGACACAGGGCTGGCTGGGGTGTACAGGCCTAACAGTGGGACCCCCATCCAGAGAAGGGTGAAGAAGGCCAACACGTGAGAGAGAAAGACATTTGCTCAGTGAAAACAATGTCCGGAGGAAATGTGAAATTGGCCTCTTACCAAAATACCATATGACAGACCACGTATACACCATGCATACCCTTATTGACAAACAAACAAAACAAAACATTATTCTAACGCTTTTACTTCAAAAAAATCTTTTGACTCAATTTGGAATGAGGGTCTGCTATACAAACTGATGGAAAGCAGTGTTGGGGGACATACGACATTATAAAATGTATGTACACAAACAAGTGTGCAGTTAAAATAGGCAATAAAACACACAAATGTCTTTCCTCAGGGTTGTGGGACAGGGATGCAGCTTGAGCCCCACCCTCTACAACATATACAGTGCATTTGGAAAGTATTCAGATCCCTTGACTTTGTCCACATTTTGTTACGTTACAGCCTTGTTCTAAAATTGATTAAATAGTTTTTTCACTCATCAGTCTACACACAATATCTCATAATGACATCACAATACCTCATAATGACATCACGATACCTCATAATGACATCACGATACCTCATAATGACATCACAATACCTCATAATGACAAAGCAAAAACAGTTTTTTAGAAAATTTTGCAACTTAAACCCCCCCCCCCCCCCGTAAATATCACATTCAGACCCTTTACTCAGTACTTGGTTGAAACACCTTTGACATCGATCGAGTCTTTGTGGGTAAAACGCTACAAGCTTGGTACACCTGTATTTGGGGAGTTGTATTGAGAGAGGCCTCCATTGGCAGACAGGCTATGTACCCACCGCCCACAAAATGAGGTGGAAACTGAGCTACACTTCCTGTATGACCAAATTTGAGACACGCATTTCCCTCAGATTACACAGACCCATAAAGAATTATAAAATAATTAATAATTATAAAACATCGATAAACTCCCAGAACTGTTAGATGGAATACAGCAGTGTGTCATCACAGGAGCAAGATTTGTGGCCTGTTGCCATGAGAAAAGGACAACCAGTGGAGAACAAACATTGTAAATACAACCTGTATTGTAAAAAAAAAATGTAAACATATTTTTCCAATGCCAATAAAGCCCTTTGCATTGATCAAGAGAGAGCAGATTAGAGAGAGAGAGGATAGAGAGCAGATTAGAGAGAGAGAGAGAGAGAGAGAGACAGAGAGAGAGAGCAGATTAGAGAGAAAGAGAGACTCAGTGAGCATAGCCTTGCTATTGAGAAAGTCCGCCGTAGGCAGACATGGCTCTCAAAAGAAGACAGGCTATGTGCTCACTGCCCACAAAATGAGGTGGAAACTGAGCTGTACTTCCTAACCTCCTGCCCAATGTATGACCATATTAGAGAGACATATTTCCCTCAGATTACACAGACCCACAAAGAATTCGAAAACAAATCCAATTTTGATAAACTCCCATATCTACTGGGTGAAATTCCACAGTGTGCCATCACAGCAGCAAGATTTGTGACCTGTTGCCACGAGAAAAGGGCAACCAGTGAAGAACAAACACCATTGTAAATACAACCCATATTTATGCTTATTTATTTTATCTTGTGTCCTTTAACCATTTGTACATTGTTAAAACACTGTATATATATATATATATATATATATATATATATATACATATATATATAAAATGACAATTGTAATGTCTTTATTGTTTTGAAACTTCTGTATGTGTAATGTTTACTGTTAATTTGTATTGTTTATTTCACTTTATATAATCACTTTATATATTATCTACCTCACTTGCTTTGGCAATGTTAACACGTTTCCCATACCAATAAAGTCCTTGAATTTAAATTTAATTGAATTGAATTGAATTGAGAGAGACAGAGAGAGAGAGAGAGACAGAGAGAGAGAGAGAGAGAGAGAGAGAGAGAGCAGATTGGAGAGAAAGAGAGAGACAGAGAGAGAGAGAGAGAAAGAGAGAGAGAGAGAGAGAGAGAGAGAAAGAGAGAGAGAAAGAGAGAGAGAGCAGATTGGAGAGAAAGAGAGAGACAGAGAGAGAGAGCGAGAGAGAGAAATAGAGACAAAGAGAGAGAGAGAGAGAAATAGAGACAAAGAGAGAGAGAGAGAGAAGAGAGAGAGAGCAGAGGGAGAAATAGAGAGAGAGAGAGAGACACAGAGAGAGAGAGAGAGAGAGAGAGCAGATTACAGGTCTCCTTCAGCTACATGGCTCCTTCAACATGATCAACACTACTGTGTTCCTGTGTGTCGATAGTAAACACTGCTAACAATGACCACCGACAGGAAAGATATGGAAGTTGCCTCTTTCCTTCCCAGAGTTCAAGGACTTCACATTGTTGTTCTACCGCTACATACTAAACTGAAACAGCACTTTGTACTATTTTACCCTCCCTGTCCCATCTCTCTCAGGACTTACCCACCATTTAACCTACTGTCCCATCTCTCTGAGGACTTACCCACCATTTAACCTACTGTCCCATCTCTCTGAGGACTTACCCACCATTTAACCTACTGTCCCATCTCTCTGAGGACTTACCCACCATTTAAACTACTGTCCCATCTCTCTGAGGACTGACCCACCATTTAAACTACTGTCCCATCTCTCTGAGGACTTACCCACCATTTAAACTACTGTCCCATCTCTCTGAGGACTGACCCACCATTTAAACTACTGTCCCATCTCTCTGAGGACTGACCCACCATTTAAACTACTGTCCCATCTCTCTGAGGACTTACCCACCATTTAAACTACTGTCCCATCTCTCTGAGGACTTACCCACCATTTAACCTACTGTCCCATCTCTCTGAGGACTGACCCACCATTTAACCTACTGTCCCTGTCCCATCTCTCTGAGGACTTACCCACCATTTAACCTACTGTCCCATCTCTCTGAGGACTGACCCACCATTTAACCTACTGTCCCATCTCTCTGAGGACTGACCCACCATTTAACCTACTGTCCCTGTCCCATCTCTTTGAGGACTTACCCACCATTTAAACTACTGTCCCATCTCTCTGAGGACTTACCCACCATTTAACCTACTGTCCCATCTCTCTGAGGACTGACCCACCATTTAACCTACTGTCCCATCTCTCTCAGGACTTACCCACCATTTAAACTACTGTCCCTGTCCCATCTCTCTGAGGACTTACCCACCATTTAACCTACTGTCCCATCTCTCTGAGGACTGACCCACCATTTAAACTACTGTCCCTGTCCCATCTCTCTGAGGACTGACCCACCATTTAAACTACTGTCCCATCTCTCTGAGGACTGACCCACCATTTAACCTACTGTCCCATCTCTCTGAGGACTTACCCACCATTTAACCTACTGTCCCATCTCTCTGAGGACTTACCCACCATTTAACCTACTGTCCCATCTCTCTGAGGACTGACCCACCATTTAACCTACTGTCCCTGTCCCATCTCTCTGAGGACTTACCCACCATTTAACCTACTGTCCCATCTCTCTGAGGACTGACCCACCATTTAACCTACTGTCCCATCTCTCTGAGGACTGACCCACCATTTAACCTACTGTCCCTGTCCCATCTCTCTGAGGACTTACCCACCATTTAAACTACTGTCCCATCTCTCTGAGGACTTACAAACCATTTAACCTACTGTCCCATCTCTCTGAGGACTGACCCACCATTTAACCTACTGTCCCATCTCTCTCAGGACTTACCCACCATTTAAACTACTGTCCCTGTCCCATCTCTCTGAGGACTTACCCACCATTTAACCTACTGTCCCATCTCTCTGAGGACTGACCCACCATTTAACCTACTGTCCCTGTCCCATCTCTCTGAGGACTTACCCACCATTTAACCTACTGTCCCATCTCTCTCAGGACTTACCCACCATTTAACCTACTGTCCCATCTCTCTCAGGACTTACCCA
>NC_050571.1:347500-405000 GCF_013265735.2 Oncorhynchus mykiss | reverse complement strand
CCATATTAACGAATTATGGCTCACGGTGTAGCTCGGGGTCAAAGCTGTGGAGATCTGAAAGAGCACTGTGTGTCAGTCTGGCTGGAGCCTGGAGGAGGGAAGCCAGCCAGGAGGGCAGTCAGGCCACACAACAGACCTCCTGCCTGGGCTGTGGAGTCAGCAGCCCCCCCCCTGTAACTCTCTGGATTTACCAGGAGACAGGGACAGGCCTCACCTTGTACAGGGGACAGGACATCTCTTTCTCTTCATGTCACTCTCTCCCTGAGGAGGAGGAGGAGGAGGTGGGCTAGAGAAGGAGGAGAGTTAGAGGAGGAGGAGGGGCAGAGGATGAGGAGGACGAGGAGGAGGGGGGTATAGGAGGAGGAGGTGTTGATGAGGAGGAGGTAGAGGAGGAGGAGGTAGAGAAGGAGGAAAGGGGAGGTGGAGGAGGGCTAGAGAAGGAGGAGGATGGGAGGAGGGATAGAGGAGGTGAAGAGGAGGAGGAGGGCAGTTAGAGGAGGAGGGATAGAGGAGGTGGGCAGGTAGAGGAGGAGGTGGGCGGGTAGAGGAGGGGAGGAGGGGGTGTTTATAGGGTGTGAAGTGGGGATGTTATGGGGCCATCTGGATCTGTTTCCTGTATCCCTTCCCAGCAGCCTCTCTGTCTGACCCTGACTATGTTTTCCTGTACCTGTCCACACAGGACATCTCTCTCCCCCACCCCCCGGCCAATCGGCCCACCAGACACCTCAGTGTCTTCCTCTGCAACCAGACACTTTTAATATCTCATCACTTTTATCACTCAGAAATGATTTCCCCTGCAGGAAAAGGGGTGAGGAGAGAGTATACTCCGATAACAACTTTTGTATTGTGGTTAGAGTCAAATTCTACCTCTCTCCCGCTCGTGAAACATAATACATATTATCATTTGATTAGAGCGCCAGCCGGTAGCACAGACACATCTCTAAAGCACAGTCACGCTGTGACGTCACACAGCGCTACTAAACCACGGTCTGTCGGGCACACAGTGATGAACGCCTCGCCACTAATCTGACTCAGATGTCCCAGTGAGGTGGAGAAACGCTGGCCGACCGCGGCTCGAGTGTCCTGTCCTCCGCTACGAATCTGCATCATCTATGGCAACCTATTCCCTTTATAATGCCCATAGGACTCTGGTCAATAGTAGGGCTCTATGTAGGACTCTGGTCAATAGTAGGGCTCTATGTAGGACCCTGGTCAATAGTAGTGCTCTATGTAGGACTCTGGTCAATAGTAGTGCTCTACGTAGGACTCTGGTCAATAGTAGGGCTCTATGTAGGACTCTGGTCAATAGTAGTGCTCTATGTAGGACTCTGGTCAATAGTAGTGCTCTATGTAGGACTCTGGTCAATAGTAGGGCTCTATGTAGGACTCTGGTCAATAGTAGGGCTCTATGTAGGACTCTGGTCAATAGTAGTGCTCTATGTAGGACTCTGGTCAATAGTAGTGCTCTATGTAGGACTCTGGTCAATAGTAGGGCTCTATGTAGGACTCTGGTCAATAGTAGGGCTCTATGTAGGACTCTGGTCAATAGTAGGGCTCTATGTAGGACTCTGGTCAATAGTAGTGCTCTATGTAGGACTCTGGTCAATAGTAGGGCTCTATGTAGGACTCTGGTCAATAGTAGTGCTCTATGTAGGACTCTGGTCAATAGTAGGGCTCTATGTAGGACTCTGGTCAATAGTAGGGCTCTATGTAGGACTCTGGTCAATAGTAGGGCTCTATGAAGGACTCTGGTCAATAGTAGGGCTCTATGTAGGACTCTGGTCAATAGTAGGGCTCTATGTAGGACTCTGGTCAATAGTAGGGCTCTATGTAGGACTCTGGTCAATAGTAGTGCTCTATGTAGGACTCTGGTCAATAGCAGTGCTCTACGTAGGACTCTGGTCAATAGTAGTGCTCTATGTAGGACTCTGGTCAATAGTAGGGCTCTATGTAGGACTCTGGTCAATAGTAGTGCTCTACGTAGGACTCTGGTCAATAGTAGGGCTCTATGTAGGACTCTGGTCAATAGTAGGGCTCTATGTAGGACTCTGGTCAATAGTAGTGCTCTACGTAGGACTCTGATCAATAGTAGTGATCTACGTAGGACTCTGGTCAATAGTAGGGCTTTCATTTTATAGTTGAAAAAATAGATTTTGTTGTTGTTGTTTGTTGCATTATTTGATCTTAAGAATTAAATGTTGGGGAGTTTAGTAGTGCTCTATGTAGGGAGTTTAGTAGTATTTAGTACTCCTAATGTAGGGAGTTAAGTAGTGTTTAGTACTCCTAATGTAGGGAGTTAAGTAGTGTTTAGTACTCCTAATGTAGGGGAGTTTAGTAGTGTTTAGTACTCCTAATGTAGGGGAGTTTAGTAGTGTTTAGTACTCCTAATGTAGGGAGTTTAGTACTCCTAATGTAGGGGAGTTTAGTAGTGTTTAGTACTCCTAATGTAGGGGAGTTTAGTAGTGTTTAGTACTCCTAATGTAGGGAGTTTAGTAGTGTTTAGTACTCCTAATGTAGGGGAGTTTAGTAGTGTTTAGTACTCCTAATGTAGGGAGTTTAGTACTCCTAATGTAGGGAGTTTAGTAGTGTTTAGTACTCCTAATGTAGGGGAGTTTAGTAGTGTTTAGTACTCCTAATGTAGGGAGTTTAGTACTCCTAATGTAGGGGAGTTTAGTAGTGTTTAGTACTCCTAATGTAGGGGAGTTTAGTAGTGCTCTATGTAGGGAGTTTAGTAGTATTTAGTACTCCTAATGTAGGGAGTTAAGTAGTGTTTAGTACTCCTAATGTAGGGAGTTTAGTAGTGTTTAGTACTCCTAATGTAGGGAGTTTAGTACTCCTAATGTAGGGAGTTTAGTACTCCTAATGTAGGGGAGTTTAGTAGTGTTTAGTACTCCTAATGTAGGGAGTTTAGTACTCCTAATGTAGGGAGTTTAGTACTCCTAATGTAGGGGAGTTTAGTAGTGTTTAGTACTCCTAATGTAGGGGAGTTTAGTAGTGTTTAGTACTCCTAATGTAGGGAGTTTAGTAGTGTTTAGTACTCCTAATGTAGGGAGTTTAGTACTCCTAATGTAGGGAGTTTAGTAGTGTTTAGTACTCCTAATGTAGGGAGTTTAGTACTCCTAATGTAGGGGAGTTTAGTAGTGTTTAGTACTCCTAATGTAGGGAGTTTAGTACTCCTAATGTAGGGAGTTTAGTAGTGTTTAGTACTCCTAATGTAGGGAGTTTAGTAGTGTTTAGTACTCCTAATGTAGGGGAGTTTAGTAGTGTTTAGTACTCCTAATGTAGGGGAGTTTAGTAGTGTTTAGTACTCCTAATGTAGGGGAGTTTAGTAGTGTTTAGTACTCCTAATGTAGGGGAGTTTAGTACTCCTAATGTAGGGGAGTTTAGTAGTGTTTAGTACTCCTAATGTAGGGAGTTTAGTACTCCTAATGTAGGGAGTTTAGTAGTGTTTAGTACTCCTAATGTAGGGGAGTTTAGTACTCCTAATGTAGGGGAGTTTAGTAGTGTTTAGTACTCCTAATGTAGGGAGTTTAGTACTCCTAATGTAGGGAGTTTAGTAGTGTTTAGTACTCCTAATGTAGGGAGTTTAGTACTCCTAATGTAGGGGAGTTTAGTAGTGTTTAGTACTCCTAATGTAGGGGAGTTTAGTAGTGTTTAGTACTCCTAATGTAGGGAGTTTAGTACTCCTAATGTAGGGGAGTTTAGTAGTGCTCTATGTAGGGAGTTTAGTAGTGCTCTATGTAGGGAGTTTAGTAGTGTTTAGTACTCCTAATGTAGGGGAGTTAGTAGTGCTCTATGTAGGGAGTTTAGTAGTGCTCTATGTAGGGAGTTTAGTAGTGTTTAGTACTCCTAATGTAGGGGAGTTTAGTAGTGCTCCTGGTCTGCTCTATGTCCTGGTCTGCTCTGTGTCCTGGTCTGCTCTGTGTCCTGGTCTGCTCTGTGTCCTGATCTGCTCTGCTTTCCTTTCATTAGCCTGGAACCGATAAATCAGTATTGCTGAGTGTAGTGAGATTCAGTGTGGACTCCAGGCTAAATTTCAAAGTAGAATAAAGACGAAACAGTTTACAGTTTCACAACACTGGGTTGGTTGTTTTGACCAGTAACAAGTTGATTTGCTTGATCACTTAATTACACTTGACTCTCTGTTCCAGATATGGGTTCGTGTCCATGTCCAAGGGTCCACATTTCAAACCCTCCAAAAAAACAGAGAGACTGGGTCAGGGACAGAGAGACTGGGTCAGGGACAGAGAGGCTGGGTCAGGGACAGAGAGGCTGGGTCAGGGACATAGAGACTGGGTCAGGGACAGAGAGGCTGGGCTGGGTCAGGGACAGAGAGGCTGGGTCAGGGACATAGAGACTGGGTCAGGGACAGAGAGGCTGGGCTGGGTCAGGGACATAGAGACTGGGTCAGGGACATAGAGACTGGGTCAGAGACATAGAGACTGGGTCAGGGACAGAGAGGCTGGGTCAGGGACATAGAGACTGGGTCAGGGACAGAGAGGCTGGGCTGGGTCAGGGACAGAGAGACTGGGGTGGGTCAGGGACAGAGAGGCTGGGCTGGGTCAGGGACAGAGTGACTGGGTCAGGGACAGAGAGGCTGGGCTGGGTCAGGGACAGAGAGACTGGGCTGGGTCAGGGACAGAGAGACTGGGCTGGGTCAGGGACAGAGAGACTGGGCTGGGTCAGGGACAGAGAGGCTGGGCTGGGTCAGGGACAGAGAGACTGGGCTGGTTCAGGGACAGAGAGGCTGGGCTGGGTCAGGGACAGAGAGACTGGGGTGGGTCAGGGACGGAGAGGCTGGGCTGGGTCAAGGACAGAGACTGGGCTAGGTCAGGGACAGAGAGACTGGGTCAGGGACAGAGAGGCTGGGCTGGGTCAGGGACAGAGAGACTGAGGTGGGTCAGGGACAGAGAGACTGGGTCAGGGACAGAGAGACTGGGTCAGGGACAGAGAGACTGGGTCAGGGACAGAGAGACTGGGCTGGGTCAGGGACAGAGAGACTGGGCTGGGTCAGGGACAGAGAGACTGGGCTGGGTCAGGGACATAGAGACTGGGTCAGGGACAGAGAGACTGGGTCAGGGACAGAGAGACTGGGCTGGGTCAGGGACAGAGAGACTGGGCTAGGTCAGGGACAGAGAGACTGGGCTGGGTCAGGGACATAGAGACTGGGTCAGGGACAGAGAGTCTGGGTCAGGGACAGAGAGACTGGGCTGGGTCAGGGACAGAGAGACTGGGCTGGGTCATGGACAGAGAGACTGGGCTGGGTCAGGGACAGAGAGACTGGGCTGGGTCAGGGACAGAGACTGGGCTGGGTCAGAGACAGAGACTGGGCTGGGTCAGGTGCAGAGAAACTGGGTCAGGGACAGAGAGACTGAGTCAGGGACAGAGAGGCTGGGGTGGGTCAGGGACAGAGAGACTGGGTCAGGGACAGAGAGGCTGGGCTGGGTCAGGGACAGAGAGGCTGGGTCAGAGACAGAGAGACTGGGCTGGTTCAGGGACAGAGAGACTGGGCTGGGTCAGGGACAGAGAGACTGGGCTGGGTCAGGGACAGAGAGAATTGGCTGGGTCAGGGACAGAGCGACTGGGCTGGGTCAGGGACAGAGAGACTGTGCTGGGTCAGGGATAGAGAGGCTGGGTCAGGGACAGAGAGACTGGGCTGGGTCAGGGACAGAGAGACTGGGCTGGGTCAGGGACAGAGAGACTGGGGCAGGGACAGAGAGACTGGGCTGGGTCAGGGACAGAGAGACTGGGTCAGGGACCAAGAGACTGGGCTGGGTCAGGGACAGAGAGACTGGGCTGGGTCAGGGACAGAGAGACTGGGCTGGGTCAGGGACAGAAGGGCTGGGTCAGGGACATAGAGACTGGGATGGGTCAGGGACAGAGAGACTGGGCTGGGTCAGGGACAGAGACTGGGTCATGGACAGAGAGGCTGGGTCAGGGACATAGAGACTGGGCTGGGTCAGGGACAGAGAGACTGAGGTGGGTCAGGGACAGAGAGACTGGGTCAGGGACAGAGAGACTGGGTCAGGGACAGAGAGACTGGGTCAGGGACAGAGAGACTGGGCTGGGTCAGGGACAGAGAGACTGGGCTGGGTCAGGGACAGAGAGACTGGGCTGGGTCAGGGACATAGAGACTGGGTCAGGGACAGAGAGACTGGGTCAGGGACAGAGAGACTGGGCTGGGTCAGGGACAGAGAGACTGGGCTAGGTCAGGGACAGAGAGACTGGGCTGGGTCAGGGACATAGAGACTGGGTCAGGGACAGAGAGTCTGGGTCAGGGACAGAGAGACTGGGCTGGGTCAGGGACAGAGAGACTGGGCTGGGTCATGGACAGAGAGACTGGGCTGGGTCAGGGACAGAGAGACTGGGCTGGGTCAGGGACAGAGACTGGGCTGGGTCAGAGACAGAGACTGGGCTGGGTCAGGTGCAGAGAAACTGGGTCAGGGACAGAGAGACTGAGTCAGGGACAGAGAGGCTGGGGTGGGTCAGGGACAGAGAGACTGGGTCAGGGACAGAGAGGCTGGGCTGGGTCAGGGACAGAGAGGCTGGGTCAGAGACAGAGAGACTGGGCTGGTTCAGGGACAGAGAGACTGGGCTGGGTCAGGGACAGAGAGACTGGGCTGGGTCAGGGACAGAGAGAATTGGCTGGGTCAGGGACAGAGCGACTGGGCTGGGTCAGGGACAGAGAGACTGTGCTGGGTCAGGGATAGAGAGGCTGGGTCAGGGACAGAGAGACTGGGCTGGGTCAGGGACAGAGAGACTGGGCTGGGTCAGGGACAGAGAGACTGGGGCAGGGACAGAGAGACTGGGCTGGGTCAGGGACAGAGAGACTGGGTCAGGGACCAAGAGACTGGGCTGGGTCAGGGACAGAGAGACTGGGCTGGGTCAGGGACAGAGAGACTGGGCTGGGTCAGGGACAGAAGGGCTGGGTCAGGGACATAGAGACTGGGCTGGGTCAGGGACAGAGAGACTGGGCTGGGTCAGGGACAGAGACTGGGTCATGGACAGAGAGGCTGGGTCAGGGACATAGAGACTGGGTCAGGGACAGAGAGACTGGGTCAAGGACAGAGAGGCTGGGCTGGGTCAGGGACAGAGAGACTGGGGTGGGTCAGGGACAGAGAGGCTGGGCTGGGTCAGGGACAGAGAGACTGGGTCAGGGACAGAGAGGCTGGGCTGGGTCAGGGACAGAGAGACTGGGCTGGGTCAGGGACAGAGAGACTGGGCTGGGTCAGGGACAGAGAGACTGGGCTGGGTCAGGGACAGAGAGGCTGGGCTGGGTCAGGGACAGAGAGACTGGGCTGGTTCAGGGACAGAGAGGCTGGGCTGGGTCAGGGACAGAGAGACTGGGGTGGGTCAGGGACGGAGAGGCTGGGCTGGGTCAAGGACAGAGAGACTGGGCTAGGTCAGGGACAGAGAGACTGGGTCAGGGACAGAGAGGCTGGGCTGGGTCAGGGACAGAGAGACTGAGGTGGGTCAGGGACAGAGAGACTGGGTCAGGGACAGAGAGACTGGGTCAGGGACAGAGAGACTGGACTCAGTCAGGGACAGAGAGACTGGGCTGGGTCAGGGACAGAGAGACTGGGCTGGGTCAGGGACAGAGAGACTGGGCTGGGTCAGGGACATAGAGACTGGGTCAGGGACAGAGAGACTGGGTCAGGGACAGAGAGACTGGGCTGGGTCAGGGACAGAGAGACTGGGCTAGGTCAGGGACAGAGAGACTGGGCTGGGTCAGGGACATAGAGACTGGGTCAGGGACAGAGAGTCTGGGTCAGGGACAGAGAGACTGGGCTGGGTCAGGGACAGAGAGACTGGGCTGGGTCATGGACAGAGAGACTGGGCTGGGTCAGGGACAGAGAGACTGGGCTGGGTCGGGGACAGAGACTGGGCTGGGTGAGAGACAGAGACTGGGCTGGGTCAGTTGCAGAGAAACTGGGTCAGGGACAGAGAGACTGGGCTGGGTCAGGGACAGACAGGCTGGGAAAGGGACATAGAGACTGGGCTGGGTCAGGGACAGAGAGAATGGGTCAGGGACAGAGAGACTGGGCTGGGTCAGGGACAGAGAGACTGGGTCAGGGACAGAGAGGCTGGGCTGGGTCAGGGACAGAGAGGCTGGGTCAGAGACAGAGAGACTGGGCTGGTTCAGGGACAGAGAGACTGGGCTGGGTCAGGGACAGAGAGACTGGGCTGGGTCAGGGACAGAGAGAATTGGCTGGGTCAGGGACAGAGCGACTGGGCTGGGTCAGGGACAGAGAGACTGTGCTGTGTCAGGGATAGAGAGGCTGGGTCAGGGACAGAGAGACTGGGCTGGGTCAGGGACAGAGAGACTGGGCTGGGTCAGGGACAGAGAGACTGGGGCAGGGACAGAGAGACTGGGCTGGGTCAAGGACAGAGAGACTGGGCTGGGTCAGGGACAGAGAGACTGGGTCAGGGACCAAGAGACTGGGCTGGGTCAGGGACAGAGAGACTGGGCTGGGTCAGGGACAGAGAGACTGGGCTGGGTCAGGGACAGAAGGGCTGGGTCAGGGACATAGAGACTGGGCTGGGTCAGGGACAGAGAGACTGGGCTGGGTCAGGGACAGAGACTGGGTCATGGACAGAGAGGCTGGGTCAGGGACATAGAGACTGGGTCAGGGACAGAGAGGCTGGGCTGGGTCAGGGACAGAGAGGCTGGGTCAGGGACATAGAGACTGGGTCAGGGACAGAGAGACTGGGTCAAGGACAGAGAGGCTGGGCTGGGTCAGGGACAGAGAGACTGGGGTGGGTCAGGGACAGAGAGGCTGGGCTGGCTCAGGGACAGAGAGACTGGGTCAGGGACAGAGAGGCTGGGCTGGGTCAGGGACAGAGAGACTGGGCTGGGTCAGGGACAGAGAGACTGTGCTGGGTCAGGGATAGAGAGGCTGGGTCAGGGACAGAGAGACTGGGCTGGGTCAGGGACAGAGAGACTGGGCTGGGTCAGGGACAGAGAGACTGGGCTGGGTCAGGGACAGAAGGGCTGGGTCAGGGACATAGAGACTTGGCTGGGTCAGGGACAGAGAGACTGGGCTGGGTCAGGGACAGAGACTAGGCTGGGTCAGGGACAGAGAGACTGGGCTGGGTCAGGGACAGAGAGACTGGGCTGGGTCAGGGACAGAAGGGCTGGGTCAGGGACAGAGAGACTGGGCTGGGTCAGGGACACAGACCGGGCTGGGTCAGGGACAGAGAGACTGTGCTCGGTCAGGGATAGAGAGACTGGGCAGGGTCAGGGACAGAGAGACTGGGCTGGGTCAGAGACAGAGAGACTGGGCTGGGTCAGGGACAGAGAGACTGGGCTGGGTCAGGGACAGAGAGGCTGGGCTGGGTCAGGGACAAAGACTGGGCTAGGTCAGGGACAGAGAGACTGGGCTGGGTCAGGGACAGAGACTGGGCTGGGTCAGGGACAGAGACTGGGCTGGGTCAGGTGCAGAGAAACTGGGTCAGGGACAGAGAGACTGAGCTGGGTCAGGGACAGAGACTGGGCTAGATCAGGGACAGAGAGACTGGGCTGGGTCAGGGACAGAGACTGGGCTGGGTCAGGGACAGAGAGACTGGGCTGGGTCAGGGACAGAGACTGGGCTGGGTCAGGGACAGAGAGGCTGGGCTGGATCAGGGACAGAGAGACTGGGTCAGGGACAGAGAGGCTGGGTCAGGGACAGAGACTGGGATGGGTCAGGGACAGAGACTGGGCTGGGTCAGGGATATAGAGGCTGGGTCAGGGACAGAGACTGGGCTGGGTCAGGGACAGAGACCGGGCTGGGTCAGGGACAGAGAGACTGGGCTGGGTCAGGGACAGAGAGACTGGGCTGGGTCAGGGACATAGAGACTGGGCTGGGTCAGGGACAGAGAGACCGGGCTGTGTCAGGGACAGAGAGACTGGGCTGTGGCAGGGACAGAGAGACTGGGTTGGGTCAGGGACAGAGAGACTGGGCTGGGTCAGGGACAGAGATAATTGGCTGGGTCAGGGACAGAGAGATTGGTCAGGGTCAGAGAGACTGGGCTGGGTCAGGGACAGAGAGACTGGGCGGGGTCAGGGACAGAGAGACTGGGCTGGGTCATGGACAGAGAGACTGGGCTGGGTTAGGGACAGAGAGACTGGGCTGGGTCAGGGACAGAGACTGGGCTGGGTCAGGGACAGAGACTGGGCTGGGTCAGGTGCAGAGAAACTGGGTCAGGGACAGAGAGACTGGGCTGGGTCAGGGATAGAGACTGGGCTGGATCAGGGACAGAGAGACTGGGCTGGGTCAGGGACAGAGACTGGGCTGGGTCAGGGACAGAGAGACTGGGCTGGGTCAGGGACAGAGACTGGGCTGGGTCAGGGACAGAGAGGCTGGGCTGGATCAGGGACAGAGAGACTGGGTCAGGGACAGAGAGGCTGGGTCAGGGACAGAGACTGGGATGGGTCAGGGACAGAGACTGGGCTGGGTCAGGGATATAGAGGCTGGGTCAGGGACAAAGACTGGGCTGGGTCAGGGACAGAGACCGGGCTGGGTCAGGGACAGAGAGACTGGGCTGGGTCAGGGACATAGAGACTGGGCTGGGTCAGGGACAGAGAGACCGGGCTGTGTCAGGGACAGAGAGACTGGGCTGTGGCAGGGACAGAGAGACTGGGTTGGGTCAGGGACAGAGAGACTGGGCTGGGTCAGGGACAGAGATAATTGGCTGGGTCAGGGACAGAGAGACTGGGCTGGGTCAGGGACAGAGAGACTGGTCAGGGTCAGAGAGACTGGGCTGGGTCAGGGACAGAGAGACTGGGCTGGGTCAGGGATAGAGAGACTGGGCTGGGTCAGGGACAGAGAGACTGGGCTGGTTCAGGGACAGAGAGGCTGGGCTGGGTCAGGGACAGAGACTGGGGTGGGTCAGGGACAGAGAGGCTGGGTCAGGGACAGAGAGGCTGGGTCAGAGACAGAGAGGCTGGGTCAGGGACAGAGACTGGGCTGGGTCAGGGACAGAGAGACATGGGCTGGGTCAGGGACAGAGAGGCTGGGCTGGGTCAGGGACAAAGACTGGGCTATGTCAGGGACAGACAGACTGGGCTGGGTTAGGGAAAGAGAGACTGGGCTGGGTCAGGGACAGAGACTGGGCTGGGTCAGGGACAGAGAGACTGGGCTGGGTCAGGGACAGAGACTAGGCTGGGTCAGGGACAGAGAGACTGGGATGGGTCAGGGACAGAGAGACTGGGCTGGGTCAGGGACAGAAGGGCTGGGTCAGGGACAGAGAGACTGGACTGGGTCAGGGACACAGACCGGGCTGGGTCAGGGACAGAGAGACTGTGCAGGGTCAGGAACAGAGAGAATGGGCTTGGTCAGAGACAGAGAGACTGGGCTGGGTCAGGGACAGAGAGACTGGGCTGGGTCAGGGACAGAGACTGGGCTGGGTCAGGGACAGAGAGGCTGGGCTGGTTCAGGGACAGAGAGGCTGGGCTGGATCAGGGACAGAGAGACTGGGTCAGGGACAGAGACTGGGATGGGTCAGGGACAGAGACTGGACTGGGTCAGGGACAGAGATACTGGGCTGGGTCAGGGACAGAGAGATTGGGCTGGGTCGGGGACAGATAGACTGGGCTGTGTCAGGGACAGAGAGACTGGGCTGTGTCAGGGACAGAGAGACTGGGTTGGTTCAGGGACAGAGAGACTGGGCTGGGTCAGGGACAGAGAGACTTGGCTGGGTCAGAGACAGAGAGACTGGGCTGGGTCAGTGACAGAGAGACTGGGCTGGGTCAGGGACAGAGAGACTGGGCTGGGTCAGGGACAGAGAGACTGGGCTGGGTCAGGGACAGAGAGGCTGGGCTGGGTCAGGGACAGAGACTGGGCTGGGTCAGGGACAGAGAGGCTGGGTCAGGGACAGAGAGGCTCGGTCAGGGACAGAGAGGCTGTGTCAGGGACAGAGACTGGGCAGGGTCAGGGACAGAGACTGGGCTGGGTCAGGGACAGAGACTAGGCTGGGTCAGGGACAGAGAGACTGGGATGGGTCAGGGACAGAGACTGGGCTGGGTCAGGTGCAGAGAAACTGGGTCAGGGACAGAGAGACTGGGCTGGGTCAGGGACAGAGACTGGGCTAGATCAGGGACAGAGAGACTGGGCTGGGTCAGGGACAGAGACTGGGCTGGGTCAGGGACAGAGAGACTGGGCTGGGTCAGGGACAGAGACTGGGCTGGGTCAGGGACAGAGAGGCTGGGCTGGATCAGGGACAGAGAGACTGGGTCAGGGACAGAGAGGCTGGGTCAGGGACAGAGACTGGGATGGGTCAGGGACAGAGACTGGGCTGGGTCAGGGATATAGAGGCTGGGTCAGGGACAGAGACTGGGCTGGGTCAGGGACAGAGACCGGGCTGGGTCAGGGACAGAGAGACTGGGCTGGGTCAGGGACAGAGAGACTGGGCTGGGTCAGGGACATAGAGACTGGGCTGGGTCAGGGACAGAGAGACCGGGCTGTGTCAGGGACAGAGAGACTGGGCTGTGGCAGGGACAGAGAGACTGGGTTGGGTCAGGGACAGAGAGACTGGGCTGGGTCAGGGACAGAGATAATTGGCTGGGTCAGGGACAGAGAGATTGGGCTGGGTCAGGGACAGAGAGACTGGTCAGGGTCAGAGAGACTGGGCTGGGTCAGGGACAGAGAGACTGGGCGGGGTCAGGGACAGAGAGACTGGGCTGGGTCATGGACAGAGAGACTGGGCTGGGTTAGGGACAGAGAGACTGGGCTGGGTCAGGGACAGAGACTGGGCTGGGTCAGGGACAGAGACTGGGCTGGGTCAGGTGCAGAGAAACTGGGTCAGGGACAGAGAGACTGGGCTGGGTCAGGGATAGAGACTGGGCTGGATCAGGGACAGAGAGACTGGGCTGGGTCAGGGACAGAGACTGGGCTGGGTCAGGGACAGAGAGACTGGGCTGGGTCAGGGACAGAGACTGGGCTGGGTCAGGGACAGAGAGGCTGGGCTGGATCAGGGACAGAGAGACTGGGTCAGGGACAGAGAGGCTGGGTCAGGGACAGAGACTGGGATGGGTCAGGGACAGAGACTGGGCTGGGTCAGGGATATAGAGGCTGGGTCAGGGACAAAGACTGGGCTGGGTCAGGGACAGAGACCGGGCTGGGTCAGGGACAGAGAGACTGGGCTGGGTCAGGGACATAGAGACTGGGCTGGGTCAGGGACAGAGAGACCGGGCTGTGTCAGGGACAGAGAGACTGGGCTGTGGCAGGGACAGAGAGACTGGGTTGGGTCAGGGACAGAGAGACTGGGCTGGGTCAGGGACAGAGATAATTGGCTGGGTCAGGGACAGAGAGACTGGGCTGGGTCAGGGACAGAGAGACTGGTCAGGGTCAGAGAGACTGGGCTGGGTCAGGGACAGAGAGACTGGGCTGGGTCAGGGATAGAGAGACTGGGCTGGGTCAGGGACAGAGAGACTGGGCTGGTTCAGGGACAGAGAGGCTGGGCTGGGTCAGGGACAGAGACTGGGGTGGGTCAGTGACAGAGAGGCTGGGTCAGGGACAGAGAGGCTGGGTCAGAGACAGAGAGGCTGGGTCAGGGACAGAGACTGGGCTGGGTCAGGGACAGAGAGACATGGGCTGGGTCAGGGACAGAGAGGCTGGGCTGGGTCAGGGACAAAGACTGGGCTATGTCAGGGACAGACAGACTGGGCTGGGTTAGGGAAAGAGAGACTGGGCTGGGTCAGGGACAGAGACTGGGCTGGGTCAGGGACAGAGAGACTGGGCTGGGTCAGGGACAGAGACTAGGCTGGGTCAGGGACAGAGAGACTGGGATGGGTCAGGGACAGAGAGACTGGGCTGGGTCAGGGACAGAAGGGCTGGGTCAGGGACAGAGAGACTGGACTGGGTCAGGGACACAGACCGGGCTGGGTCAGGGACAGAGAGACTGTGCAGGGTCAGGGACAGAGAGAATGGGCTTGGTCAGAGACAGAGAGACTGGGCTGGGTCAGGGACAGAGAGACTGGGCTGGGTCAGGGACAGAGACTGGGCTGGGTCAGGGACAGAGAGGCTGGGCTGGTTCAGGGACAGAGAGGCTGGGCTGGATCAGGGACAGAGAGACTGGGTCAGGGACAGAGACTGGGATGGGTCAGGGACAGAGACTGGACTGGGTCAGGGACAGAGATACTGGGTCAGGGACAGAGACTGGGATGGGTCAGGGACAGAGACTGGACTGGGTCAGTGACAGAGAGACTGGGCTGGGTCAGGGACAGAGAGACTGGGCTGGGTCAGGGACAGAGAGACTGGGCTGGGTCAGGGACAGAGAGGCTGGGCTGGGTCAGGGACAGAGACTGGGCTGGGTCAGGGACAGAGAGGCTGGGTCAGGGACAGAGAGGCTCGGTCAGGGACAGAGAGGCTGTGTCAGGGACAGAGACTGGGCAGGGTCAGGGACAGAGACTGGGCTGGGTCAGGGACAGAGACTAGGCTGGGTCAGGGACAGAGAGACTGGGATGGGTCAGGGACAGAGAGACTGGGCTGGGTCAGGGACAGAAGGGCTGGGTCAGGGACAGAGAGACTGGACTGGGTCAGGGACACAGACCGGGCTGGGTCAGGGACAGAGAGACTGTGCAGGGTCAGGGACAGAGAGAATGGGCTTGGTCAGAGACAGAGAGACTGGGCTGGGTCAGGGACAGAGAGACTGGGCTGGGTCAGGGACAGAGACTGGGCTGGGTCAGGGACAGAGAGGCTGGGCTGGTTCAGGGACAGAGAGGCTGGGCTGGATCAGGGACAGAGAGACTGGGTCAGGGACAGAGACTGGGATGGGTCAGGGACAGAGACTGGACTGGGTCAGGGACAGAGATACTGGGCTGGGTCAGGGACAGAGAGACTGGGCTGGGTCAGGGACAGATAGACTGGGCTGTGTCAGGGACAGAGAGACTGGGCTGTGTCAGGGACAGAGAGACTGGGTTGGTTCAGGGACAGAGAGACTGGGCTGGGTCAGGGACAGAGAGACTTGGCTGGGTCAGAGACAGAGAGACTGGGCTGGGTCAGTGACAGAGAGACTGGGCTGGGTCAGGGATAGAGAGACTGGGCTGGGTCAGGGACAGAAAGACTGGGCTGGGTCAGGGACAGAGAGGCTGGGCTGGGTCAGGGACAGAGACTGGGCTGGGTCAGGGACAGAGAGGCTGGGTCAGGGACAGAGAGGCTCGGTCAGGGACAGAGAGGCTGGGTCAGGGACAGAGACTGGGCAGGGTCAGGGACAGAGACTGGGCTGGGTCAGGGATAGAGAGGCTGGGCAGGGTCAGGGACAGAGAGACTGGGCTGTGTCAGGGATAGAGAGACTGGGCTGGGTCAGGGACAGAGAGACTGGGCTGGGTCAGGGACAGAGAGGCTGGGCTGGGTCAGGGACAGAGACTGGGCTGGGTCAGGGACAGAGAGGCTGGGTCAGGGACAGAGAGGCTCGGTCAGGGACAGAGAGGCTGTGTCAGGGACAGAGACTGGGCAGGGTCAGGGACAGAGACTGGGCTGGGTCAGGGATAGAGAGGCTGGGCAGGGTCAGGGACAGAGAGACTGGGCTGGGTCAGAGACAGAGAGACTGGGCTGGGTCAGGGACAGAGAGACTGGGCTGGGTCAGGGACAGAGAGACATGGGCTGGGTCAGGGACAGAGAGGCTGGGCTGGGTCAAGGACAAAGACTGGGCTATGTCAGGGACAGACAGACTGGGCTGGGTTAGGGACAGAGAGACTGGGCTGGGTCAGGGACAGAGACTGAGCTGGGTCAGGGACAGAGACTGGGCTGGGTCAGGTGCAGAGAAACTGGGTCAGGGAAAGAGAGACTGGGCTGGGTCAGGGACAGAAGGGCTGGGAAAGGGACATAGAGACTGGGCTGGGTCAGGGACAGAGAGACTGGGCTGGGTCAGGGACAGAGACTGGGCTGGGTCAGGGACAGAGAGGCTGGGATGGATCAGGGACAGAGAGACTGGGTCAGGGACAGAGACTGGGCTGGGTCAGGGACAGAGACCGGGCTGGGTCAGGGACAGAGAGACTGGGCTGGGTCAGGGACAGAGAGACTGGGCTGGGTCAGGGACAGAGAGACTGGGCTGGGTCAGGGACAGAGAGACTGGGCTGGGTCAGGGACAGAGAGACTGGGCTGGGTCAGGGACAGAGAGACTGGGCTGGGTCAGGGACAGAGAGACTGGGCTGGGTCAGGGACAGAGAGGCTGGGCTGGGTCAGGGACAGAGAGGCTGGGCTGGATCAGGGACAGAGAGACTGGGTCAGGGACAGAGAGGCTAGGTCAGGGACAGAGACTGGGATGGGTCAGGGACAGAGAGACTGGGCTGGGTCAGGGATAGAGAGGCTGGGTCAGGGACAGAGACTTGGCTGGGTCAGGGACAGAGACAGAGGGGCTGGGTCAGGGACAGAGAGACTGGGCTGGGCCAGGGACAGAGAGACTGGGCTGGGTCAGAGAC
Organism: Oncorhynchus mykiss; assembly: GCF_013265735.2. Lineage (NCBI taxonomy): Eukaryota > Metazoa > Chordata > Actinopteri > Salmoniformes > Salmonidae > Oncorhynchus > Oncorhynchus mykiss. The sequence continues at coordinate 388,598 of NC_050571.1, read as the reverse complement.
AGAGAGACTGGGCAGGGTCAGGGACAGAGAGACTGGGCTGGGTCAGGGACAGAGAGACTGGGCTGGGTCAGGGACAGAGAGACTGGGCTGGGTCAGGGACAGTGAGACTGGGCTGGGTCAGGGACAGAGAGACTGGGCTTGGTCAGGGACAGAGAGGCTGGGCTGGGTCAGGGATAGAGAGGCTGGGTCAGGGACATAGACTTGGCTGGGTCAGGGACAGAGAGACTGGGCTGGGTCAGGGACAGAAGGGCATGGTCAGGGACATAGAGACTGGGCTGGGTCAGGGACAGAGAGACTGGGCTGGGTCAGGGACAGAGAGACTGGGCTGGGTCAGGGACAGAGAGACCGGGCTGGGTCAGGGACAGAGAGACTGGGCAAGGGACAGATAGGCTGGGTCAGGGACAGAGACTGGGCTGGGTCAGGGACAGAGACTGGGCTGGGTCAGGGACAGAGACTGGGCTGGGTCAGGGACAGAGACTGGGCTGGGTCAGGGACAGAGAGACTGTGCTGGGTCAGGGACAGAGAGACTGTGCTCGGTCAGGGATAGAGAGACTGGGCTGGGTCAGGGACAGAGATACTGGGCTGGGTCAGGGACAGAGACTGGGCTTGGTCAGGGACAGAGACTGGGCTGGGTCAGGGACAGAGAGACTGGGCTGGGTCAGGGACCGAGAGACTGGGCTTGGTCAGGGACAGAGAGACTGGGCTGGGTCAGGGACAGAGATACTGGGCTGGGTCAGGGACAGAAGGGCTGGGTCAGGGACATAAAGACTGGGCTGGGTCAGGGACAGAGAGACTGGGCTGGGTCAGGGACAGAGAGACAGGGCCAGGGACAGAGAGGCTGCGTCAGGGACAGAGACTGGGCTGGGTCAGGGACAGAGACTGGGCTGCGTCTGGGATAGAGAGGCTGGGTCAGGGACAGAGAATGGGCTGGGTCAGGGACAGAGAGACTGGGCTGGGTCAGGGACAGAGAGACTGGGCTGGGTCAGGGAAAGAGAGACTGGGCTGTGTCAGGGACAGAAGGGCTGGGTCAGGGACATAGAGACTGGGCTGGGTCAGGGACAGAGAGTCTGGGCTGGGTCAGGGACAGAGACTGGGCTGGGTCAGGGACAGAGACTGGGCTGGGTCAGGGACAGAGAGACTGTGCTCGGTCAGGGACAGAGAGACTGGGCAGGGTCAGGGACAGAGAGACTGGGCAGGGTCAGGGACAGAGACTGGGCTGGGTCAGGGACAGAGAGACTGGGCTGGGTCAGGGACAGAGACTGGGCTTGGTTAGGGACAGAGAGACTGGGCTGGGTCAGGGACAGAGATACTGGGCTGGGTCAGGGACAGAAGGGCTGGGATAGGGACAGAGACACTGGGCTGGGTCAGGGACAGAGAGACTGGACTGGGTCAGGGACAGAGAGACTGGTCCAGGGACAGAGAGGCTGGGTCAGGGACAGAGACTGGGCTGGGTCAGGGACAGAGACTGGGCTGGGTCTGGGACAGAGACTGGGCTGGGTCTGGGATAGAGAGGCTGGGTCAGGGACAGAGACTGGGCTGGGTCAGGGACAGAGAGACTGGGCTGGGTCAGTGACAGAGAGACTGGGCTGGGTCAGGGACAGAGAGACTGGCTGGGTCAGGGACAGAGAGACTGGGCTGAGTCAGGCAGAGAGACTGGGCTGGGTCAGGGACAGAGAGACTGGGCTGGGTCAGGGACAGAGACTGGGCTTGGTCAGGGACAGAGAGACTGGGCTGGGTCAGGGACAGAGATACTGGGCTGGGTCAGGGACAGAAGGGCTTGGTCAGGGACAGAGAGACTGGGCTGGGTCAGGGACAGAGAGACTGGGCCAGCGACAGAGAGGCTGGGTCAGGGACAGAGACTGGGCTGGGTCAGGGACAGAGACTGGGCTGGGTCTGGGACAGAGACTGGGCTGGGTCTGGGATAGAGAGGCTGGGTCAGGGACAGAGACTGGGCTGGGTCAGGGACAGAGAGACTGGGCTGGGTCAGGGACAGAGAGACTGGGCTGGGTCAGGGATAGAGAGACTGGGCTGGTTCAGGGACAGAGAGACTGGGCTGGGTCAGGGACATAGAGGCTGGGCTGGGTCAGGGACAGAGACTGGGGTGGGTCAGGGACAGAGAGGCTGGATCAGGGACAGAGAGGCTGGGTCAGGGACAGAGAGGCTGGGTCAGGGACAGAGACTGGGCTGGGTCAGGGACAGAGACTGGGCTGGGTCAGGGATAGAGAGGCTGGGCAGGGTCAGGGACAGAGAGACTGGGCTGGGACAGAGACAGAGAGACTGGGCTGGGTCAGGGACAGAGACTGGGCTGGGTCAGGGACAGAGAGACTGGGCTGGGTCAGGGACAGAGAGGCTGGGCTGGGTCAGGGACAGAGAGGCTGGGCAGGATCAGGGACAGAGAGACTGGGTCAGGGACAGAGAGGCTGGGTCAGGGACAGAGAGACTGGGCTGGGTCAGGGACAGAGAGACTGGGCTGGGTCAGGGAGAGAGGCTGGGCTGGGTCAGGGACAGAGAGACTGGGCTGGGTCAGGGACAGAGAGGCTGGGTCAGGGACAGAGAGGCTGGGTCAGGGACAGAGATTGGGCTGGGTCAGGGACAGAGAGACTGGGTCAGGGACAGAGAGGCTGGGTCAGGAATAGAGAGACTGGGCTGGGTCAGGGACAGAGCGACTGGGCTGGGTCAGGGACAGAGAGACTGTGCTGGGTCAGGGACAGAGAGACTGGGGCAGGGACAGAGAGACTGGGCTGGGTCAGGGACAGAGAGACTGGGCTGGGTCAGGGACAGAGAGACTGGGCTGTGTCAGGGACAGAAGGGCTGGGTCAGGGACATAGAGACTGGGCTGGGTCAGGGACAGAGAGTCTGGGCTGGGTCAGGGACAGAGACTGGGCTGGGTCAGGGACAGAGACTGGGCTGGGTCAGGGACAGAGAGACTGTGCTCGGTCAGGGACAGAGAGACTGGGCAGGGTCAGGGACAGAGAGACTGGGCAGGGTCAGGGACAGAGACTGGGCTGGGTCAGGGACAGAGAGACTGGGCTGGGTCAGGGACAGAGACTGGGCTTGGTTAGGGACAGAGAGACTGGGCTGGGTCAGGGACAGAGATACTGGGCTGGGTCAGGGACAGAAGGGCTGGGTCAGGGACAGAGACACTGGGCTGGGTCAGGGACAGAGAGACTGGTCCAGGGACAGAGAGGCTGGGTCAGGGACAGAGACTGGGCTGGGTCAGGGACAGAGACTGGGCTGGGTCAGGGACAGAGACTGGGCTGGGTCTGGGACAGAGACTGGGCTGGGTCTGGGATAGAGAGGCTGGGTCAGGGACAGAGAGACTGGTCCAGGGACAGAGAGGCTGGGTCAGGGACAGAGAGACTGGTCCAGGGACAGAGACTGGGCTGGGTCAGGGACAGAGACTGGGCTGGGTCAGGGACAGAGACTGGGCTGGGTCTGGGACAGAGACTGGGCTGGGTCTGGGATAGAGAGGCTGGGTCAGGGACAGAGACTGGGCTGGGTCAGGGACAGAGAGACTGGGCTGGGTCAGTGACAGAGAGACTGGGCTGGGTCAGGGACAGAGAGACTGGCTGGGTCAGGGACAGAGAGACTGGGCTGAGTCAGGCAGAGAGACTGGGCTGGGTCAGGGACAGAGAGACTGGGCTGGGTCAGGGACAGAGACTGGGCTTGGTCAGGGACAGAGAGACTGGGCTGGGTCAGGGACAGAGATACTGGGCTGGGTCAGGGACAGAAGGGCTTGGTCAGGGACAGAGAGACTGGGCTGGGTCAGGGACAGAGAGACTGGGCCAGCGACAGAGAGGCTGGGTCAGGGACAGAGACTGGGCTGGGTCAGGGACAGAGACTGGGCTGGGTCTGGGACAGAGACTGGGCTGGGTCTGGGATAGAGAGGCTGGGTCAGGGACAGAGACTGGGCTGGGTCAGGGACAGAGAGACTGGGCTGGGTCAGGGACAGAGCGACTGGGCTGTTCAGGGACAGAGAGACTGGGCTGGGTCAGGGACAGAGAGACTGGGCTGGGTCAGGGTCAGAGAGACTGGGCTGGGTCAGGGACAGAGAGACTGGGCTGGGTCAGGGATAGAGAGACTGGGCTGGGTCAGGGACAGAGAGACTGGGCTGGGTCAGGGACATAGAGGCTGGGCTGGGTCAGGGACAGAGACTGGGGTGGGTCAGGGACAGAGAGGCTGGATCAGGGACAGAGAGGCTGGGTCAGGGACAGAGAGGCTGGGTCAGGGACAGAGACTGGGCTGGGTCAGGGACAGAGACTGGGCTGGGTCAGGGATAGAGAGGCTGGGCAGGGTCAGGGACAGAGAGACTGGGCTGGGACAGAGACAGAGAGACTGGGCTGGGTCAGGGACAGAGACTGGGCTGGGTCAGGGACAGAGAGACTGGGCTGGGTCAGGGACAGAGAGGCTGGGCTGGGTCAGGGACAGAGAGGCTGGGCAGGATCAGGGACAGAGAGACTGGGTCAGGGACAGAGAGGCTGGGTCAGGGACAGAGAGACTGGGCTGGGTCAGGGACAGAGAGACTGGGCTGGGTCAGGGAGAGAGGCTGGGCTGGGTCAGGGACAGAGAGACTGGGCTGGGTCAGGGACAGAGAGGCTGGGTCAGGGACAGAGAGGCTGGGTCAGGGACAGAGATTGGGCTGGGTCAGGGACAGAGAGACTGGGTCAGGGACAGAGAGGCTGGGTCAGGAATAGAGAGACTGGGCTGGGTCAGGGACAGAGCGACTGGGCTGGGTCAGGGACAGAGAGACTGTGCTGGGTCAGGGACAGAGAGACTGGGGCAGGGACAGAGAGACTGGGCTGGGTCAGGGACAGAGAGACTGGGCTGGGTCAGGGACAGAGAGACTGGGTCAGTTACAGAGAGACTGGGCTGGGTCAGGGACAGAGAGACTGTGCTGTGTCGGGGACAGAGAGTCTGGGTCAGGGATAGAGAGGCTGGGTCAGGGACAGAGACTGGGCTGGGTCAGGGACATAGAGACTGGGCTGGGTCAGGGACAGAGAGACTGGGCTGGGTCAGGGACAGAAGGGCTGGTACAGGGACAGAGAGACTGGGCTGGGTCAGGGACAGAGAGACTGGGCTGGGTAAGGTACAGAGACTAGGCTGGGTCAGGGAAAGAGAGGCTGGGCTGGATCAGGGACAGAGAGACTGGGTCAGGGACAGAGAGGCTGGGTCAGGGACAGAGACTGGGATGGGTCAGGGACAGAGAGACTGGGCTGGGTCAGGGACAGAGAGACTGGGCTGGGTCAGGGACAGAAGGGCTGGGTCAGGGACATAGATACTGGGCTGGGTCAGGGACAGAGAGACTGGGCCAGGTACAGAGAGGCTGGGTCAGGGACAGAGACTGGGCTGGGTCAGGGACAGAGACTGGCCTGGGTCAGGGACAGAGACTGAGCTGGATCAGGGATAGAGAGGCTGGGTCAGGGACAGATACTTGGCTGGGTCAGGGACAGAGAGACTGGGCAGGGTCAGGGACAGAGAGACTGGGCTGGGTCAGAGACAGAGAGACTGGGCTGGGTCAGGGACAGGGAGACTGGGCTGGGTCAGGGACAGAGAGACTCGGCTGGGTCAGGGACAGAGAGACTGGGCTGGGTCAGGGACAGAGAGGCTGGGCTGGGTCAGGGACAGAGAGACTGGGCCAGGGACAGAGAGGCTGGGTCAGGGACAGAGACTGGGCTGGGTAAGGAACAGAGACTGGGCTGGGTCAGGGACAGAGACTGGGCTGGGTCAGGGATAGAGAGGATGGGTCAGGGAAAGGGACTGGGCTGGGTCAGGGACAGAGAGACTGGGCTGGGTCATGGACAGAGAGACTGGGCTGGGTCAGGGACAGAAGGGCTGGGCACGGGACAGAGAGGATGGGTCAGGGACAGAGACTGGGCTGGGTCAGGGACAGAGACTGGGCTGGGTCAGGGAGAGAGAGGCTGGGTCAGGGACAGAGACTGGGCTGGGTCAGGGACAGAGATACTGGGCAGGGTCAGGGACAGAGAGACTGGGCTGGGTCAGAGACAGAGAGACTGGGCTGGGTCAGGGACAGGGAGACTGGGCTGGGTCAGGGACAGAGAGACTGGGCTGGGTCAGGGACAGAGAGACTGGGCTGGGTCAGGGACAGAGAGACTGGGCTGTGCCAGGGACAGAGAGACGGTGCTGTGCCAGGGACAGAGAGACTGTGCTGTGTTAGGGACAGAGAGACTGGGCTGGGTCAGGGACAGAGAGACTGGGCTGGGTCAGGGACAGAAGGGCTGGGTCAGGGACATAGAGACTGGGCTGGGTCAGGGACAGAGAGACTGGGCCAGGTACAGAGAGGCTGGGTCAGGGACAGAGACTGGGCTGGGTCAGGGACAGAGTCTGGCCTGGGTCAGGGACAGAGACTGAGCTGGGTCAGGGATAGAGAGGCTGGGTCAGGGACAGAGACTGGGCTGGGTCAGGGACAGAGAGGCTGGGCTGGGTCAGGGACAGAGAGACTGGGCTGGGTCAGGGACAGAAGGGCTGGGTCAGGGACATAGAGACTGGGCTGGGTCAGGGACAGAGAGGCTGGATCAGGGACAGAGAGGCTGGGTCAGGGACAGAGAGGCTGGGTCAGGGACAGAGACTGGGCTGGGTCAGGGACAGAGACTGGGCTGGGTCAGGGATAGAGAGGCTGGGCAGGGTCAGGGACAGAGAGACTGGGCTGGGACAGAGACAGAGAGACTGGGCTGGGTCAGGGACAGAGACTGGGCTGGGTCAGGGACAGAGAGACTGGGCTGGGTCAGGGACAGAGAGGCTGGGCTGGGTCAGGGACAGAGAGGCTGGGCAGGATCAGGGACAGAGAGACTGGGTCAGGGACAGAGAGGCTGGGTCAGGGACAGAGAGACTGGGCTGGGTCAGGGACAGAGAGACTGGGCTGGGTCAGGGAGAGAGGCTGGGCTGGGTCAGGGACAGAGATTGGGCTGGGTCAGGGACAGAGAGACTGGGTCAGGGACAGAGAGGCTGGGTCAGGAATAGAGAGACTGGGCTGGGTCAGGGACAGAGCGACTGGGCTGGGTCAGGGACAGAGAGACTGTGCTGGGTCAGGGACAGAGAGACTGGGGCAGGGACAGAGAGACTGGGCTGGGTCAGGGACAGAGAGACTGGGCTGGGTCAGGGACAGAGAGACTGGGTCAGTTACAGAGAGACTGGGCTGGGTCAGGGACAGAGAGACTGTGCTGTGTCGGGGACAGAGAGTCTGGGTCAGGGATAGAGAGGCTGGGTCAGGGACAGAGACTGGGCTGGGTCAGGGACATAGAGACTGGGCTGGGTCAGGGACAGAGAGACTGGGCTGGGTCAGGGACAGAAGGGCTGGTACAGGGACAGAGAGACTGGGCTGGGTCAGGGACAGAGAGACTGGGCTGGGTAAGGGACAGAGAGGCTAGGCTGGGTCAGGGAAAGAGAGGCTGGGCTGGATCAGGGACAGAGAGACTGGGTCAGGGACAGAGAGGCTGGGTCAGGGACAGAGACTGGGATGGGTCAGGGACAGAGAGACTGGGCTGGGTCAGGGACAGAGAGACTGGGCTGGGTCAGGGACAGAAGGGCTGGGTCAGGGACATAGATACTGGGCTGGGTCAGGGACAGAGAGACTGGGCCAGGTACAGAGAGGCTGGGTCAGGGACAGAGACTGGGCTGGGTCAGGGACAGAGACTGGCCTGGGTCAGGGACAGAGACTGAGCTGGATCAGGGATAGAGAGGCTGGGTCAGGGACAGATACTTGGCTGGGTCAGGGACAGAGAGACTGGGCAGGGTCAGGGACAGTTAGACTGGGCTGGGTCAGAGACAGAGAGACTGGGCTGGGTCAGGGACAGGGAGACTGGGCTGGGTCAGGGACAGAGAGACTCGGCTGGGTCAGGGACAGAGAGACTGGGCTGGGTCAGGGACAGAGAGGCTGGGCTGGGTCAGGGACAGAGAGACTGGGCCAGGGACAGAGAGGCTGGGTCAGGGACAGAGACTGGGCTGGGTAAGGAACAGAGACTGGGCTGGGTCAGGGACAGAGACTGGGCTGGGTCAGGGATAGAGAGGATGGGTCAGGGAAAGGGACTGGGCTGGGTCAGGGACAGAGAGACTGGGCTGGGTCATGGACAGAGAGACTGGGCTGGGTCAGGGACAGAAGGGCTGGGCACGGGACAGAGAGGATGGGTCAGGGACAGAGACTGGGCTGGGTCAGGGACAAAGACTGGGCTGGGTCAGGGAGAGAGAGGCTGGGTCAGGGACAGAGACTGGGCTGGGTCAGGGACAGAGATACTGGGCAGGGTCAGGGACAGAGAGACTGGGCTGGGTCAGAGACAGAGAGACTGGGCTGGGTCAGGGACAGGGAGACTGGGCTGGGTCAGGGACAGAGAGACTGGGCTGGGTCAGGGACAGAGAGACTGGGCTGGGTCAGGGACAGAGAGACTGGGCTGTGCCAGGGACAGAGAGACGGTGCTGTGCCAGGGACAGAGAGACTGTGCTGTGTTAGGGACAGAGAGACTGGGCTGGGTCAGGGACAGAGAGACTGGGCTGGGTCAGGGACAGAAGGGCTGGGTCAGGGACATAGAGACTGGGCTGGGTCAGGGACAGAGAGACTGGGCCAGGTACAGAGAGGCTGGGTCAGGGACAGAGACTGGGCTGGGTCAGGGACAGAGTCTGGCCTGGGTCAGGGACAGAGACTGAGCTGGGTCAGGGATAGAGAGGCTGGGTCAGGGACAGAGACTGGGCTGGGTCAGGGACAGAGAGGCTGGGCTGGGTCAGGGACAGAGAGACTGGGCCAGGGACAGAGAGGCTGGGTCAGGGACAGAGACTGGGCTGGGTCAGGGAAAGAGAATGGGCTGGGTAAGAAACAGAGACTGGGCTGGGTCAGGGACAGAGACTGGGCTGGGTCAGGGATAGAGAGGCTGGGTCAGGGAAAGGGACTGGGCTGGGTCAGGGACAGAGAGGCTGGGTCAGGGACAGAGACTGGGCTGGGTCAGGGACAGAGACTGGGCTGGGTCAGGGATAGAGAGGCTGGTTCAGGGACAGGGACTGGGCTGGGTCAGGGACAGAGAGACTGGGCTGGGTCATGGACAGAGAGACTGGGCTGGGTCAGGGACAGAAGGGCTGGGTCAGGGACAGAGAGACTGGGCTGGGTCAGGGACAGAGAGACAGGGCCAGGGACAGAGAGGCTGGGTCAGGGACAGAGACTGGGCTGGGTCAGGGACAGAGACTGGGCTGGGTCAGGGACAGAGAGACTGGGCAGGGTCAGGGACAGAGAGACTGGGCTGGGTCAGAGACAGAGAGACTGGGCTGGGTCAGGGACAGGGAGACTGGGCTGGGTCAGGGACAGAGAGACTCGGCTGGGTCAGGGACAGAGTGACTGGGCTGGGTCAGGGACAGAGGGACTGGGCTGGGACAGGGACAGAGAGGCTGGGCTGGATCAGGGACAGAGAGACCGGGTCAGGGACAGAGAGGCTGGGTCAGGGACAGAGACTGGGCTGGGTCAGGGACAGAGACTGGGATGGGTAAGGGACAGAGACTGGGCTGGGTCAGGGATAGAGAGGCTGGGCTGGGTCAGGGACATAGAGACTGGGTCAGGGACAGAGAGACTGGGTCAGGGACAGAGAGACTGGGCTGGGTCAGGGACAGAGAGACTGGGCTAGGTCAGGGACAGAGAGACTGGGCTGGGTCAGGGACATAGAGACTGGGTCAGGGACAGAGAGTCTGGGTCAGGGACAGAGAGACTGGGCTGGGTCAGGGACAGAGAGACTGGGCTGTGTCAGGGACAGAGAGACTGGGCTGTGTCAGGGACAGAGAGACTGGGCTGTGTCAGGGACAGAGAGACTGGGCTGGGTCAGGGACAGAGAGACTGGGCCAGGGACAGAGAGGCTGGGTCAGGGACAGAGACTGGGCTGGGTCAGGGACAGAGCCTGGGCAGGGTCAGGGATAGAGAGGCTGGGTCAGGGACAGAGACTGGGCTGGGTCAGGGACAGAGAGACTGGGCTGGGTCATGGACAGAGAGGCTGGGTCAGGGACAGAGACTGGGCTGGGTCAGGGACAGGGACTGGGCTGGGTCAGGGACAGAGACTGGGCTGGGTCAGGGACAGAGAGACTGGGCAGGGTCAGGGACAGAGACGGGGCTGGGTCACGGACAGAGAGACTGGTTCAGGGACAGAGAGGCTGGGTCAGGGACAGAGAGGCTGGGTCAGGGACAGAGAGGCTGGGTCAGGGACAGAGACTGGGCTGGGTCAGGGACAGAGAGACTGGGTCAGGGACAGAGAGGCTGGGTCAGGGACAGAGAAGCTGGGTCAGGGACAGAGAGGCTGGGTCAGGGACAGAGACTGGGCTGGGTCAGGGACAGAGAGACTGGGTCAGGGACAGAGAGGCTGGGTCAGGGATAGAGAGGCTGGGTCAGGGACAGAGAGACTGGGCTGGGTCAGGGACAGAGAGACTGGGCTGGGTCAGGGACAGAGAGACTGGGCTGGGTCAGGGACAGATAGACTGGGCTGGGTCAGGGACAGAGAGACTGGGCTGGGTCAGGGACAGAGAGGCTGGGTCAGGGACAGAGAGGCTGGGTCAGGGACAGAGATGCTGGGTCAGGGACAGAGAGGCTGGGTCAGGGACAGAGACTGGGCTGGGTCAGGGACAGAGAGACTGGGTCAGGGACAGAGAGGCTGGGTCAGGGATAGAGAGGCTGGGTCAGGGACAGAGAGACTGGGCTGGGTCAGGGACAGAGAGACTGGGCTGGGTCAGGGACAGAGAGACTGGGCTGGGTCAGGGACAGAGAGGCTGGGTCAGGGACAGAGAGGCTGGGTCAGGGACAGAGATGCTGGGTCAGGGACAGAGAGGCTGGGTCAGGGACAGATACTGGGCTGGGTCAGGGACAGAGAGACTGGGCTGGGTCAGGGACAGAGAGACTGGGCTGGGTCAGGGACAGAGAGACTGGGCTGGGTAAGAGACAGAGAGACTGGGTCAGGGACAGAGAAGCTGGGTCAGGGACAGAGAGGCTGGGTCAGGGACAGAGACTGGGCTGGGTCAGGGACAGAGAGACTGGGTCAGGGACAGAGAGGCTGGGTCAGGGATAGAGAGGCTGGGTCAGGGACAGAGAGACTGGGCTGGGTCAGGGACAGAGAGACTGGGCTGGGTCAGGGACAGAGAGACTGGGCTGGGTCAGGGACAGATAGACTGGGCTGGGTCAGGGACAGAGAGACTGGGCTGGGTCAGGGACAGAGAGGCTGGGTCAGGGACAGAGAGGCTGGGTCAGGGACAGAGATGCTGGGTCAGGGACAGAGAGGCTGGGTCAGGGACAGAGACTGGGCTGGGTCAGGGACAGAGAGACTGGGTCAGGGACAGAGAGGCTGGGTCAGGGATAGAGAGGCTGGGTCAGGGACAGAGAGACTGGGCTGGGTCAGGGACAGAGAGACTGGGCTGGGTCAGGGACAGAGAGACTGGGCTGGGTCAGGGACAGAGAGGCTGGGTCAGGGACAGAGAGGCTGGGTCAGGGACAGAGATGCTGGGTCAGGGACAGAGAGGCTGGGTCAGGGACAGATACTGGGCTGGGTCAGGGACAGAGAGACTGGGCTGGGTCAGGGACAGAGAGACTGGGCTGGGTCAGGGACAGAGAGACTGGGCTGGGTAAGAGACAGAGAGACTGGGCAGGTTCAGGGACAGAGAGACGGGGCTGGGTCAGGGACAGAGAGACTGGGCTGGGTCAGGGACAGAGAGACTGGGCTGGGTCAGGGACAGAGAGGCTGGGCTGGATCAGGGACAGCGAGACTGGGTCAGGGACAGAGAGGCTGGGTCAGGGACAGAGAGGCTGGGTCAGGGACAGAGACTGGGATGGGTCAGGGACAGAGAGACTGGGCTGGATCAGGGACAGCGAGACTGGGTCAGGGACAGAGAGGCTGGGTCAGGGACAGGGAGGCTGGGTCAGGGACAGAGACTGGGATGGGTCAGGGACAGAGACTTGGCTGGGTCAGGGACAGAGACTTGGCTGGGTCAGGGACAGAGACTGGGCTGGGTCAGGGACAGAGAGACTGGGCAGGGTCAGGGACAGAGAGACTGGGCTGGGTCAGGGACAGAGAGACTGGGCTGGGTCAGGGACAGAGAGACTGGGCTGTGTTAGGGACAGAGAGACTGGGCTGTGTCAGGGACAGAGAGACTGGGCTGGGTCAGGGACAGAGAGACTGGGCTGGGTCAGGGACAGAGAGACTGGGCTGGGTCAGGGACATAGAGACTGGGCTGGGTCAGGGACAGAGAGGCTGGGCTGGATCAGGGACAGAGAGACTGGGTCAGGGACAGAGAGACTGGGTCAGGGACAGAGAGGCTGGGTCAGGGACAGAGAAGCTGGGTCAGGGACAGAGAGGCTGAGTCAGTGACAGAGACTGGGCTGGGTCAGGGACAGAGAGACTGGGTCAGGGACAGAGAGGCTGGGTCAGGGATAGAGAGGCTTGGTCGGGGACAGAGACTTGGCTGGGTCAGGATAGAGAGACTGGGCTGGGTCAGGGACAGAGACTGGGCTGGGTCAGGGACAGAGAGACTGGGCTGGGTCAGGGACAGAGAGACTGGGCTGGGTCAGGGACAGAGAGACTGGGCTTGGTCAGGACAGAGAGGCTGGGCTGGTTCAGGGACAGTGAGGCTGGGTCAGGGACAGATAGACTGGGCTGGGTCAGGGACAGAGAGGCTGGGTCAGGGACAGAGACTGGGATGGGTCAGGGACAGAGAGACTGGGCTGGGTCAGGGACAGAGAGGCTGGGCTGGATCAGGGACAGCGAGACTGGGTCAGGGACAGAGAGGCTGGGTCAGGGACAGGGAGGCTGGGTCAGGGACAGAGACTGGGATGGGTCAGGGACAGAGACTTGGCTGGGTCAGGGACAGAGACTTGGCTGGGTCAGGGACAGAGACTGGGCTGGGTCAGGGACAGAGAGACTGGGCTGGGTCAGGGACAGAGAGACTGGGCTGTGTCAGGGACAGAGAGACTGGGCTGGGTCAGGGACAGAGAGACTGGGCTGTGTTAGGGACAGAGAGACTGGGCTGTGTCAGGGACAGAGAGACTGGGCTGGGTCAGGGACAGAGAGACTGGGCTGGGTCAGGGACAGAGAGACTGGGCTGGGTCAGGGACAGAGAGACTGGGCTGGGTCAGGGACAGAGAGGCTGGGCTGGATCAGGGACAGAGAGACTGGTTCAGGGACAGAGAGGCTGGGTCAGGGATAGAGAGGCTTGGTCGGGGACAGAGACTTGGCTGGGTCAGGATAGAGAGACTGGGCTGGGTCAGGGACAGAGACTGGGCTGGGTCAGGGACAGAGACTGGGCTAGGTCAGGGACAGAGAGACTGGGCTGGGTCAGGGACAGAGAGACTAGGCTGGGTCAGGGACAGAGAGGCTGGGTCAGGGACAGAGATGCTGGGTCAGGGACAGAGATGCTGGGTCAGGGACAGAGAGGCTGGGTCAGGGACAAAGACTGGGCTGGGTTAGGGACAGAGACTCGGCTGGGTCAGGGACAGAGACTGGGATGGGTCAGGGACAGAGAGACTGGGCTGGGTCAGGAACAGAGAGACTGGGCTGGGTCAGGGACAGAGAGACTGGGCTGTGCCAGGGACAGAGAGACGGTGCTGTGCCAGGGACAGAGAGACTGTGCTGTGTTAGGGACAGAGAGACTGGGCTGGGTCAGGGACAGAGAGACTGGGCTGGGTCAGGGACAGAGAGACTGGGCTGTGTCAGGGACAGAGAGACTGGGCTGTGTCAGGGACAGAGAGACTGGGCTGGGTCAGGGACAGAGAGACTGGGCCAGGGACAGAGAGGCTGGGTCAGGGACAGAGACTGGGCTGGGTCAGGGACAGAGCCTGGGCTGGGTCAGGGATAGAGAGGCTGGGTCAGGGACAGAGACTGGGCTGGGTCAGGGACAGAGAGACTCGGCTGGGTCATGGACATAGAGACTGGGCTCGGTCAGGGACAGATAGACTGGGCCAGGGACAGAGAGGCTGGGTCAGGGACAGAGACTGGGCTGGGTCAGGGACAGGGACTGGGCTGGGTCAGGGACAGAGACTGGGCTGGGTCAGGGACAGAGAGACTGGGCAGGGTCAGGGACAGAGACGGGGCTGGGTCACAGACAGAGAGACTGGTTCAGGGACAGAGAGGCTGGGTCAGGGACAGAGAGGCTGGGTCAGGGACAGAGAGGCTGGGTCAGGGACAGAGACTGGGCTGGGTCAGGGACAGAGAGACTGGGTCAGGGACAGAGAGGCTGGGTCAGGGACAGAGAAGCTGGGTCAGGGACAGAGAGGCTGGGTCAGGGACAGAGACTGGGCTGGGTCAGGGACAGAGAGACTGGGTCAGGGACAGAGAGGCTGGGTCAGGGATAGAGAGGCTGGGTCAGGGACAGAGAGACTGGGCTGGGTCAGGGACAGAGAGACTGGGCTGGGTCAGGGACAGAGAGACTGGGCTGGGTCAGGGACAGATAGACTGGGCTGGGTCAGGGACAGAGACTGGGCTGGGTCAGGGACAGAGAGACTGGGCTGGGTCAGGGACAGAGAGACTGGGCTGGGTCAGAGACAGAGAGACTGGGCTGGGTCATGGACATAGAGACTGGGCTCGGTCAGGGACAGATAGACTGGGCCAGGGACAGAGAGGCTTGGTCAGGGACAGAGACTGGGCTGGGTCAGGGACAGGGACTGGGCTGGGTCAGGGACAGAGACTGGGCTGGGTCAGGGACAGAGAGACTGGGCAGGGTCAGGGACAGAGACGGGGCTGGGTCACGGACAGAGAGACTGGTTCAGGAACAGAGACTGGGCTGGGTCAGGGACAGAGAGACTGGGTCAGGGACAGAGACTGGGCTGGGTCAGGGACAGAGAGACTGGGTCAGGGACAGAGAGAATGGGTCAGGGACAGAGAAGCTGGGTCAGGGACAGAGAGGCTGGGTCAGGGACAGAGACTGGGCTGGGTCAGGGACAGAGAGACTGGGTCAGGGACAGAGAGGCTGGGTCAGGGACAGATAGACTGGGCTGGGTCAGGGACAGAGAGACTGGGCTGGGTCAGGGACAGAGAGACTGGGCTGGGTCAGGGACAGATAGACTGGGCTGGGTCAGGGACAGAGAGACTGGGCTGGGTCAGGGACAGAGAGTTTGGGTCAGGGACAGAGAGGCTGGGTCAGGGACAGAGATGCTGGGTCAGGGACAGAGAGGCTGGGTCAGGGACAGATACTGGGCTGGGTCAGGGACAGAGACTGGGCTGGGTCAGGGACAGAGAGACTGGGCTGGGTCAGGGACAGAGAGACTGGGCTGGGTCAGAGACAGAGAGACTGGGCAGGGTCAGGGACAGAGACGGGGCTGGGTCACGGACAGAGAGACTGGTTCAGGGACAGAGAGGCTGGGTCAGGGACAGAGAGGCTGGGTCAGGGACAGAGAGGCTGGGTCAGGGACAGAGATGCTGGGTCAGGGACAGAGAGGCTGGGTCAGGGACAGATACTGGGCTGGGTCAGGGACAGAGACTGGGCTGGGTCAGGGACAGAGAGACTGGGCTGGGTCAGGGACAGATAGACTGGGCTGGGTCAGAGACAGAGAGACTGGGCAGGGTCAGGGACAGAGAGACTGGGCTGGGTCAGGGACAGAGAGACTGGGCTGGGTCAGAGACAGAGAGACTGGGCAGGTTCAGGGACAGAGAGACGGGGCTGGGTCAGGGACAGAGAGACTGGGCTGGGTCAGGGACAGAGAGACTGGGCTGGGTCAGGGACAGAGAGGCTGGGCTGGATCAGGGACAGCGAGACTGGGTCAGGGACAGAGAGGCTGGGTCAGGGACAGAGAGACTGGGCTGGGTCAGGGACAGAGAGACTGGGCTGGGTCAGGGACAGAGAGACTGGGCTGTGTCAGGGATAGAGAGGCTGGGTCAGGGACAGAGACTTGGCTGGGTCAGGGACTGAGACCGGGCTGGGTCAGGGACACAGACTGGGCTGGGTCAGGGACAGAGAGACTGGGCTGGGTCAGAGGCAGAGAGACTGGGCTGGGTCAGGGACAGAGAGACTGGGCTGGGTCAGGGACAGAGAGACTGGGCTGGGTCAGGGACAGAGAGACTGGGCTGGGTCAGGGACAGAGAGGCTGGGCTGGATCAGGGACAGAGAGACTGGGTCAGGGACAGAGAGGCTTGGTCGGGGACAGAGAGGCTGGGTCAGGGACAGAGACTGGGCTGGGTCAGGGACAGAGAGACTGGGTCAGGGACAGAGAGGCTGGGTCAGGGACAGAGAAGCTGGGTCAGGGACAGAGAGGCTGAGTCAGTGACAGAGACTGGGCTGGGTCAGGGACAGAGAGACTGGGTCAGGGACAGAGAGGCTGGGTCAGGGATAGAGAGGCTTGGTCGGGGACAGAGACTTGGCTCGGTCAGGATAGAGAGACTGGGCTGGGTCAGGGACAGAGACTGGGCTGGGTCAGGGACAGAGAGACTGGGCTGGGTCAGGGACAGAGAGACTGGGCTGGGTCAGGGACAGAGAGACTGGGCTTGGTCAGGACAGAGAGGCTGGGCTGGTTCAGGGACAGTGAGGCTGGGTCAGGGACAGAGACTGGGCTAGGTCAGGGACAGAGAGACTGGGCTGGGTCAGGGACAGAGAGACTAGGCTGGGTCAGGGACAGAGAGGCTGGGTCAGGGACAAAGACTGGGCTGGGTTAGGGACAGAGACTCGGCTGGGTCAGGGACAGAGACTGGGATGGGTCAGGGACAGAGAGACTGGGCTGGGTCAGGGACAGAGAGACTGGGCTGTGCCAGGGACAGAGAGACGGTGCTGTGCCAGGGACAGAGAGACTGTGCTGTGTTAGGGACAGAGAGACTGGGCTGGGTCAGGGACAGAGAGACTGGGCTGGGTCAGGGACAGAAGGGCTGGGTCAGGGACATAGAGACTGGGCTGGGTCAGGGAGAGAGATTCTGGGCCAGGTACAGAGAGGCTGGGTCAGGGACAGAGACTGGGCTGGGTCAGGGACAGAGACTTGCCTGGGTCAGGGACAGAGACTGAGCTGGGTCAGGGATAGAGAGACTGGGTCAGGGACATAGACTGGGCTGGGTCAGGGACAGAGAGACTGGGCCAGGGACAGAGAGGCTGGGTCAGGGACAGAGACTGGGCTGAGTCAGGGACAGAGACTGGGCTGGGTAAGGAACAGAGACTGGGCTGGGTCAGGGACAGAGACTGGGCTGGGTCAGGGACAGAGAGACTGGGCTGGGTCAGGGACAGAGAGGCTGGGCTGGATCAGGGACAGAGAGACTGGGTCAGGGACAGAGAGGCTTGGTCGGGGACAGAGAGGCTGGGTCAGGGACAGAGACTGGGCTGGGTCAGGGACAGAGAGACTGGGTCAGGGACAGAGAGGCTGGGTCAGGGACAGAGAAGCTGGGTCAGGGACAGAGAGGCTGAGTCAGTGACAGAGACTGGGCTGGGTCAGGGACAGAGAGACTGGGTCAGGGACAGAGAGGCTGGGTCAGGGATAGAGAGGCTTGGTCGGGGACAGAGACTTGGCTGGGTCAGGATAGAGAGACTGGGCTGGGTCAGGGACAGAGACTGGGCTGGGTCAGGGACAGAGAGACTGGGCTGGGTCAGGGACAGAGAGACTGGGCTGGGTCAGGGACAGAGAGACTGGGCTTGGTCAGGACAGAGAGGCTGGGCTGGTTCAGGGACAGTGAGGCTGGGTCAGGGACAGAGACTGGGCTAGGTCAGGGACAGAGAGACTGGGCTGGGTCAGGGACAGAGAGACTAGGCTGGGTCAGGGACAGAGAGGCTGGGTCAGGGACAGAGATGCTGGGTCAGGGACAGAGATGCTGGGTCAGGGACAGAGAAGCTGGGTCAGGGACAAAGACTGAGCTGGGTTAGGGACAGAGACTCGGCTGGGTCAGGGACAGAGACTGGGATGGGTCAGGGACAGAGAGACTGGGCTGGGTCAGGAACAGAGAGACTGGGCTGGGTCAGGGACAGAGAGACTGGGCTGTGCCAGGGACAGAGAGACGGTGCTGTGCCAGGGACAGAGAGACTGTGCTGTGTTAGGGACAGAGAGACTGGGCTGGGCCAGGGACAGAGAGACGGTGCTGTGCCAGGGACAGAGAGACTGTGCTGTGTTAGGGACAGAGAGACTGGGCTGGGTCAGGGACAGAGAGACTGGGCTGGGTCAGGGACAGAAGGGCTGGGTCAGGGACATAGAGACTGGGCTGGGTCAGGGAGAGAGATTCTGGGCCAGGTACAGAGAGGCTGGGTCAGGGACAGAGACTGGTCTGGGTCAGGGACAGAGACTTGCCTGGGTCAGGGACAGAGACTGAGCTGGGTCAGGGATAGAGAGGCTGGGTCAGGGACATAGACTGGGCTGGGTCAGGGACAGAGAGGCTGGGCGGGGTCAGGGACAGAGAGACTGGGCCAGGGACAGAGAGGCTGGGTCAGGGACAGAGACTGGGCTGGGTCAGGGAAAGAGACTGGGCTGGGTAAGGAACAGAGACTGGGCTGGGTCAGGGACAGAGACTGGGCTGGGTCAGGGATAGAGAGGCTGGGTCAGGGAAAGGGACTGGGCTGGGTCAGGGACAGAGAGGCTGGGTCAGGGACAGAGACTGGGCTGGGTCAGGGACAGAGACTGGGCTGGGTCAGGGACAGAGACTGGGCTGGGTCAGGGATAGAGAACATGGTTCAGGGACAGGGACTTGGCTGGGTCAGGGACAGAGAGACTGGGCTGGGTCATGGACAGAGAGACTTGGCTGGGTCAAGGACAGAAGGGCTGGGTCAGGGATAGAGAGACTGGGCTGGGTCAGGGACAGAGAGACAGGGCCAGGGACAGAGAGGCTGGGTCAGGGACAGAGACTGGGCTGGGTCAGGGACAGAGACTGGGCTGGGTCAGGGACAGAGAGACTGGGCAGGGTCAGGGACAGAGAGACTGGGCTGGGTCAGAGACAGAGAGACTCGGCTGGGTCAGGGACAGAGAGACTGGGCTGGGTCAGGGACAGAGAGACTGGGCTGGGTCAGGGACAGAGGGACTGGGCTGGGTCAGGGACAGAGAGGCTGGGCTGGATCAGGGACAGAGAGACTGGGTCAGGGACAGAGAGGCTGGGTCAGGGACAGAGAGGCTGGGTCAGGGACAGAGACTGGGATGGGTAAGGGACAGAGACTGGGCTGGGTCAGGGATAGAGAGGCTGGGTCAGGGACAGAGACTTGGCTGGGTCAGGGACAGAGACCGGGCTGGGTCAGGGACAGAGAGACTGGGCTGGGTCAGGGACAGAGAGACTGGGCTGGGTCAGGGACAGAGAGACTGGGCTGGGTCAGGGACAGAGAGACTGGGCTGTGTCAGGAAAAGAGAGACTGGGCTGTGTCAGGGACAGAGAGACTGGGCTGTGTCAGGGACAGAGAGACTGGGCTGGGTCAGGGACAGAGAGACTGGGCCAGGGACAGAGAGGCTGGGTCAGGGACAGAGACTGGGCTGGGTCAGGGACAGAGCCTGGGCTGGGTCAGGGATAGAGAGGCTGGGTCAGGGACAGAGACTGGGCTGGGTCAGGGACAGAGAGACTGGGCTGGGTCATGGACATAGAGACTGGGCTCTTTCAGGGACAGAGCGACTGGGCCAGGGACAGAGAGGCTGGGTCAGGGACAGAGACTGGGCTGGGTCAGGGACAGGGACTGGGCTGGGTCAGGGACAGAGACTGGGCTGGGTCAGGGACAGAGAGACTGGGCAGGGTCAGGGACAGAGACGGGGCTGGGTCACAAACAGAGAGACTGGTTCAGGGACAGAGAGGCTGGGTCAGGGACAGAGAGGCTGGGTCAGGGACAGAGATGCTGGGTCAGGGACAGAGAGGCTGGGTCAGGGACAGATACTGGGATGGGTCAGGGATAGAGAGGCTGGGTCAGGGAAAGGGACTGGGCTGGGTCAGGGACAGAGAGGCTGGGTCAGGGACAGAGACTGGGCTGGGTCAGGGACAGAGACTGGGCTGGGTCAGGGACAGAGACTGGGCTGGGTCAGGGATAGAGAGGCTGGGCTGGGTCAGGGACAGAAGGGCTGGGTCAGGGACATAGAGACTGGGCTGGGTCAGGGAGAGAGATTCTGGGCCAGGTACAGAGAGGCTGGGTCAGGGACAGAGACTGGGCTGGGTCAGGGACAGAGACTTGCCTGGGTCAGGGACAGAGACTGAGCTGGGTCAGGGATAGAGAGGCTGGGTCAGGGACATAGACTGGGCTGGGTCAGGGACAGAGAGGCTGGGCTGGGTCAGGGACAGAGAGACTGGGCCAGGGACAGAGAGGCTGGGTCAGGGACAGAGACTGTGCTGGGTCAGGGACAGAGACTGGGCTGGGTAAGGAACAGAGACTGGGCTGGGTCAGGGACAGAGACTGGGCTGGGTCAGGGATAGAGAGGCTGGGTCAGGGAAAGGGACTGGGCTGGGTCAGGGACAGAGACTGGGCTGGGTCAGGGACAGAGACTGGGCTGGGTCAGGGACAGAGACTGGGCTGGGTCAGGGACAGAGACTGGGCTGGGTCAGGGATAGAGAAGCTGGTTCAGGGACAGGGACTTGGCTGGGTCAGGGACAGAGAGACTGGGCTGGGTCATGGACAGAGAGTCTGGGCTGGGTCAGGGACAGAGAGACAGGGCCAGGGACAGAGAGGCTGGGTCAGGGACAGAGACTGGGCTGGGTCAGGGACAGAGACTGGGCTGGGTCAGGGACAGAGAGACTGGGCAGGGTCAGGGACAGAGAGACTGGGCTGGGTCAGAGACAGAGAGACTGGGCTGGGTCAGGGACAGGGAGACTGGGCTGGGTCAGGGACAGAGAGACTCGGCTGGGTCAGGGACAGAGAGACTGGGCTGGGTCAGGGACAGAGAGACTGGGCTGGGTCAGGGACAGAGGGACTGGGCTGGGTCAGGGACAGAGAGGCTGGGCTGGATCAGGGACAGAGAGACTGGGTCAGGGACAGAGAGTCTGGGTCAGGGACAGAGAGGCTGGGTCATGGACATAGAGACTGGGCTCTTTCAGGGACAGAGAGACTGGGCCAGGGACAGAGAGGCTGGGTCAGGGACAGAGACTGGGCTGGGTCAGGGACAGGGACTGGGCTGGGTCAGGGACAGAGACTGGGCTGGGTCAGGGACAGAGAGACTGGGCAGGGTCAGGGACAGAGACGGGGCTGGGTCACGGACAGAGAGACTGGTTCAGGGACAGAGAGGCTGGGTCAGGGACAGAGAGGCTGGGACAGGGACAGAGATGCTGGGTCAGGGACAGAGAGGCTGGGTCAGGGACAGATACTGGGCTGGGTCAGGGACAGAGACTGGGCTGGGTCAGGGACAGAAGGGATGGGTCAGGGACATAGAGACTGGGCTGGGTCAGGGACAGAGGGACTGGGCTGGGTCAGGGACAGAGAGGCTGGGCTGGATCAGGGACAGAGAGACTGGGTCAGGGACAGAGAGACTGGGTCAGGGACAGAGAGGCTGGGTCAGGGACAGAGAGGCTGGGTCAGGGAAAGAGACTGGGATGGGTAAGGGACAGAGACTGGGCTGGGTCAGGGATAGAGAGGCTGGGTCAGGGACAGAGACTTGGCTGGGTCAGGGACAGAGACCGGGCTGGGTCAGGGACAGAGAGACTGGGCTGGGTCAGGGACAGAGAGACTGGGCTGGGTCAGGGACAGAGAGACTGGGCTGGGTCAGGGACAGAGAGACTGGGCTCTGTCAGGAACAGAGAGACTGGGCTGTGTCAGGGACAGAGAGACTGGGCTGTGTCAGGGACAGAGAGACTGGGCTGGGTCAGGGACAGAGAGACTGGGCCAGGGACAGAGAGGCTGGGTCAGGGACAGACACTGGGCTGGGTCAGGGACAGAGCCTGGGCTGGGTCAGGGATAGAGAGGCTGGGTCAGGGACAGAGACTGGGCTGGGTCAGGGACAGAGAGACTGGGCTGGGTCATGGACATAGAGACTGGGCTCTTTCAGGGACAGAGAGACTGGGCCAGGGACAGAGAGGCTGGGTCAGGGACAGAGACTGGGCTGGGTCAGGGACAGGGACTGGGCTGGGTCAGGGACAGAGATGCTGGGTCAGGGACAGAGAGGCTGGGTCAGGGACAGAGACTGGGCTGGGTCAGGGACAGAGAGACTGGGTCAGGGACAGAGAGGCAGGGTCAGGGACAGAGAAGCTGGGTCAGGGACATAGAGGCTGGGTCAGGGACAGAGACTGGGCTGGGTCAGGGACAGAGAGACTGGGTCAGGGACAGAGAGGCTGGGTCAGGGATAGAGAGGCTGGGTCAGGGACAGAGAGACTGGGCTGGGTCAGGGACAGAGAGACTTGGCTGGGTCAGGGACAGAGAGACTGGGCTGGGACAGGGACAGATAGACTGGGCTGGGTCAGGGACAGAGAGACTGGGCTGGGTCAGGGACAGAGAGGCTGGGTCAGGGACAGAGAGGCTGGGTCAGGGACAGAGATGCTGGGTCAGGGACAGAGAGGCTGGGTCAGGGACAGATACTGGGCTGGGTCAGGGACAGAGACTGGGCTGGTTCAGGGACAGAGAGACTGGGCTGGGTCAGGGACAGAGAGACTGGGCTGGGTCAGAGACAGAGAGACTGGGCAGGGTCAGGGACAGAGAGACTGGGCTGGGTCAGGGACAGAGAGACTTGGCTGGGTCAGAGGCAGAGAGACTGGGCAGGTTCAGGGACAGAGAGACGGGGCTGTGTCAGGGACAGAGAGACTGGGCTGTGTCAGGGACAGAGAGACTGGGCTGGGTCAGGGACAGAGAGGCTGGGCTGGATCAGGGACAGCGAGACTGGGTCAGGGACAGAGAGGCTGGGTCAGGGACAGAGAGGCTGGGTCAGGGACAGAGACTGGGATGGGTCAGGGACAGAGAGACTGGGCTGGGTAAGGGACAGAGAGGCTGGGCTGGATCAGGGACAGCGAGACTGGGTCAGGGACAGAGAGGCTGGGTCAGGGACAGAGAGGCTGGGTCAGGGACAGAGACTGGGCTGGGTCAGGGACAGGGACTGAGCTGGGTCAGGGACAGAGACTGGGCTGGGTCAGGGACAGAGACTGGGATGGGTCAGGGACAGAGACTTGGCTGGGTCAGGGACAGAGACCGGGCTGGGTCAGGGACAGAGAGACTGGGCTGGGTCAGGGACAGAGAGACTGGGCTGGGTCAGGGACAGAGAGACTGGGCTCTTTCAGGGACAGAGAGACTGGGCCAGGGACAGAGAGGCTGGGTCAGGGACAGAGACTGGGCTGGGTCAGGGACAGGGACTGGGCTGGGTCAGGGACAGAGAGGCTGGGTCAGGGACAGAGAGGCTGGGTCAGGGACAGAGACTGGGCTGGGTCAGGGACAGAGAGACTGGGTCAGGGACAGAGAGGCTGGGTCAGGGACAGAGAAGCTGGGTCAGGGACATAGAGGCTGGGTCAGGGACAGAGAGGCTGGGTCAGGGATAGAGAGGCTGGGTCAGGGACAGAGAGACTGGGCTGGGTCAGGGACAGAGAGACTGGGCTGGGTCAGGGACAGAGAGACTAGGCTGGGTCAGGGACAGATAGACTGGGCTGGGTCAGGGACAGAGAGACTGGGCTGGGTCAGGGACAGAGACTGGGCTGGGTCAGGGACAGAGAGACTGGGTCAGGGACAGCGAGACTGGGTCAGGGACAGAGAGGCTGGGTCAGGGACAGAGAGACTGGGCTCTTTCAGGGACAGAGATGCTGGGTCAGGGACAGAGAGGCTGGGTCAGGGACAGATACTGGGCTGGGTCAGGGACAGAGACTGGGCTGGGTCAGGGACAGAGAGACTGGGCTGGGTCAGGGACAGAGAGACTGGGCTGGGTCAGAGACAGAGAGACTGGGCAGGGTCAGGGACAGAGAGACTGGGCTGGGTCAGGGACAGAGAGACTGGGCTGGGTCAGAGACAGAGAGACTGGGCAGGTTCAGGGACAGAGAGACGGGGCTGGGTCAGGGACAGAGAGACTGGGCTGGGTCAGGGACAGAGAGACTGGGCTGGGTCAGGGACAGAGAGGCTGGGCTGGATCAGGGACAGCGAGACTGGGTCAGGGACAGAGAGGCTGGGTCAGGGACAGAGAGACTGGGCTGGGTCAGGGACAGAGAGACTGGGCTGGGTCAGGGACAGAGAGACTGGGCTGTGTCAGGGATAGAGAGGCTGGGTCAGGGACAGACACTTGGCTGGGTCAGGGACAGAGACCGGGCTGGGTCAGGGACACAGACTGGGCTGGGTCAGGGACAGAGAGACTGGGCTGGGTCAGAGGCAGAGAGACTGGGCTGGGTCAGGGACAGAGAGACTGGGCTGGGTCAGGGACAGAGAGACTGGGCTGGGTCAGGGACAGAGAGACTGGGCTGGGTCAGGGACAGAGAGGCTGGGCTGGATCAGGGACAGAGAGACTGGGTCAGGGACAGAGAGGCTTGGTCGGGGACAGAGAGGCTGGGTCAGGGACAGAGACTGGGCTGGGTCAGGGACAGAGAGACTGGGTCAGGGACAGAGAGGCTGGGTCAGGGACAGAGAAGCTGGGTCAGGGACAGAGAGGCTGAGTCAGTGACAGAGACTGGGCTGGGTCAGGGACAGAGAGACTGGGCTGGGTCAGGGACAGAGAGACTGGGCTGGGTCAGGGACAGAGAGACTGGGCTGGGTCAGGGACAGAGAGGCTGGGCTGGATCAGGGACAGAGAGACTGGGTCAGGGACAGAGAGGCTTGGTCGGGGACAGAGAGGCTGGGTCAGGGACAGAGACTGGGCTGGGTCAGGGACAGAGAGACTGGGTCAGGGACAGAGAGGCTGGGTCAGGGACAGAGAAGCTGGGTCAGGGACAGAGAGGCTGAGTCAGTGACAGAGATTGGGCTGGGTCAGGGACAGAGAGACTGGGTCAGGGACAGAGAGGCTGGGTCAGGGATAGAGAGGCTTGGTCGGGGACAGAGACTTGGCTCGGTCAGGATAGAGAGACTGGGCTGGGTCAGGGACAGAGACTGGGCTGGGTCAGGGACAGAGAGACTGGGCTGGGTCAGGGACAGAGAGACTGGGCTGGGTCAGGGACAGAGAGACTGGGCTTGGTCAGGACAGAGAGGCTGGGCTGGTTCAGGGACAGTGAGGCTGGGTCAGGGACAGAGACTGGGCTAGGTCAGGGACAGAGAGACTGGGCTGGGTCAGGGACAGAGAGACTAGGCTGGGTCAGGGACAGAGAGACTAGGCTGGGTCAGGGACAGAGATGCTGGGTCAGGGACAGAGATGCTGGGTCAGGGACAGAGAGGCTGGGTCAGGGACAAAGACTGGGCTGGGTTAGGGACAGAGACTCGGCTGGGTCAGGGACAGAGACTGGGATGGGTCAGGGACAGAGAGACTGGGCTGGGTCAGGGACAGAGAGACTGGGCTGTGCCAGGGACAGAGAGACGGTGCTGTGCCAGGGACAGAGAGACTGTGCTGTGTTAGGGACAGAGAGACTGGGCTGGGTCAGGGACAGAGAGACTGGGCTGGGTCAGGGACAGAAGGGCTGGGTCAGGGACATAGAGACTGGGCTGGGTCAGGGAGAGAGATTCTGGGCCAGGTACAGAGAGGCTGGGTCAGGGACAGAGACTGGGCTGGGTCAGGGACAGAGACTTGCCTGGGTCAGGGACAGAGACTGAGCTGGGTCAGGGATAGAGAGGCTGGGTCAGGGACATAGACTGGGCTGGGTCAGGGACAGAGAGACTGGGCCAGGGACAGAGAGGCTGGGTCAGGGACAGAGACTGGGCTGAGTCAGGGACAGAGACTGGGCTGGGTAAGGAACAGAGACTGGGCTGGGTCAGGGACAGAGACTGGGCTGGGTCAGGGACAGAGAGACTGGGCTGGGTCAGGGACAGAGAGGCTGGGCTGGATCAGGGACAGAGAGACTGGGTCAGGGACAGAGAGGCTTGGTCGGGGACAGAGAGGCTGGGTCAGGGACAGAGACTGGGCTGGGTCAGGGACAGAGAGACTGGGTCAGGGACAGAGAGGCTGGGTCAGGGACAGAGAAGCTGGGTCAGGGACAGAGAGGCTGAGTCAGTGACAGAGACTGGGCTGGGTCAGGGACAGAGAGACTGGGTCAGGGACAGAGAGGCTGGGTCAGGGATAGAGAGGCTTGGTCGGGGACAGAGACTTGGCTGGGTCAGGATAGAGAGACTGGGCTGGGTCAGGGACAGAGACTGGGCTGGGTCAGGGACAGAGAGACTGGGCTGGGTCAGGGACAGAGAGACTGGGCTGGGTCAGGGACAGAGAGACTGGGCTTGGTCAGGACAGAGAGGCTGGGCTGGTTAAGGGACAGTGAGGCTGGGTCAGGGACAGAGACTGGGCTAGGTCAGGGACAGAGAGACTGGGCTGGGTCAGGGACAGAGAGACTAGGCTGGGTCAGGGACAGAGAGGCTGGGTCAGGGACAGAGATGCTGGGTCAGGGACAGAGATGCTGGGTCAGGGACAGAGAAGCTGGGTCAGGGACAAAGACTGGGCTGGGTTAGGGACAGAGACTGGGATGGGTCAGTGACAGAGAGACTGGGCTGGGTCAGGAACAGAGAGACTGGGCTGGGTCAGGGACAGAGAGACTGGGCTGTGCCAGGGACAGAGAGACGGTGCTGTGCCAGGGACAGAGAGACTGTGCTGTGTTAGGGACAGAGAGACTGGGCTGGGTCAGGGACAGAGAGACTGGGCTGGGTCAGGGACAGAAGGGCTGGGCTGGGTCAGGGACATAGAGACTGGGCTGGGTCAGGGAGAGAGATTCTGGGCCAGGTACAGAGAGGCTGGGTCAGGGACAGAGACTGGGCTGGGTCAGGGACAGAGACTTGCCTGGGTCAGGGACAGAGACTGAGCTGGGTCAGGGATAGAGAGGCTGGGTCAGGGACATAGACTGGGCTGGGTCAGGGACAGAGAGGCTGGGCTGGGTCAGGGACAGAGAGACTGGGCCAGGGACAGAGAGGCTGGGTCAGGGACAGAGACTGGGCTGGGTCAGGGACAGAGACTGGGCTGGGTAAGGAACAGAGACTGGGCTGGGTCAGGGACAGAGACTGGGCTGGGTCAGGGATAGAGAGGCTGGGTCAGGGAAAGGGACTGGGCTGGGTCAGGGACAGAGAGGCTGGGTCAGGGACAGAGACTGGGCTGGGTCAGGGACAGAGACTGGGCTGGGTCAGGGACAGAGACTGGGCTGGGTCAGGGATAGAGAAGCTGGTTCAGGGACAGGGACTTGGCTGGGTCAGGGACAGAGAGACTGGGCTGGGTCATGGACAGAGAGACTGGGCTGGGTCAAGGACAGAAGGGCTGGGTCAGGGATAGAGAGACTGGGCTGGGTCAGGGACAGAGAGACAGGGCCAGGGACAGAGAGGCTGGGTCAGGGACAGAGACTGGGCTGGGTCAGGGACAGAGACTGGGCTGGGTCAGGGACAGAGAGACTGGGCAGGGTCAGGGACAGAGAGACTGGGCTGGGTCAGAGACAGAGAGACTGGGCTGGGTCAGGGACAGGGAGACTGGGCTGGGTCAGGGACAGAGAGACTCGGCTGGGTCAGGGACAGAGAGACTGGGCTGGGTCAGGGACAGAGAGACTGGGCTGGGTCAGGGACAGAGGGACTGGGCTGGGTCAGGGACAGAGAGGCTGGGCTGGATCAGGGACAGAGAGACTGGGTCAGGGACAGAGAGGCTGGGTCAGGGACAGAGAGGCTGGGTCAGGGACAGAGACTGGGATGGGTAAGGGACAGAGACTGGGCTGGGTCAGGGATAGAGAGGCTGGGTCAGGGACAGAGACTTGGCTGGGTCAGGGACAGAGACCGGGCTGGGTCAGGGACAGAGAGACTGGGCTGGGTCAGGGACAGAGAGACTGGGCTGGGTCAGGGACAGAGAGACTGGGCTGGGTCAGGGACAGAGAGACTGGGCTGTGTCAGGAAAAGAGAGACTGGGCTGTGTCAGGGACAGAGAGACTGGGCTGTGTCAGGGACAGAGAGACTGGGCTGGGTCAGGGACAGAGAGACTGGGCCAGGGACAGAGAGGCTGGGTCAGGGACAGAGACTGGGCTGGGTCAGGGACAGAGCCTGGGCTGGGTCAGGGATAGAGAGGCTGGGTCAGGGACAGAGACTGGGCTGGGTCAGGGACAGAGAGACTGGGCTGGGTCATGGACATAGAGACTGGGCTCTTTCAGGGACAGAGCGACTGGGCCAGGGACAGAGAGGCTGGGTCAGGGACAGAGACTGGGCTGGGTCAGGGACAGGGACTGGGCTGGGTCAGGGACAGAGACTGGGCTGGGTCAGGGACAGAGAGACTGGGCAGGGTCAGGGACAGAGACGGGGCTGGGTCACGGACAGAGAGACTGGTTCAGGGACAGAGAGGCTGGGTCAGGGACAGAGAGGCTGGGTCAGAGACAGAGATGCTGGGTCAGGGACAGAGAGGCTGGGTCAGGGACAGATACTGGGCTGGGTCAGGGACAGAGACTGGGCTGGGTCAGGGACAGAAGGGCTGGGTCAGGGACATAGAGACTGGGCTGGGTCAGGGACAGAGATTCTGGGCCAGGTACAGAGAGGCTGGGTCAGGGACAGAGACTGGGCTGGGTCAGGGACAGAGACTTGCCTGGGTCAGGGACAGAGACTGAGCTGGGTCAGGGATAGAGAGGCTGGGTCAGGGACATAGACTGGGCTGGGTCAGGGACAGAGAGGCTGGGCTGGGTCAGGGACAGAGAGACTGGGCCAGGGACAGAGAGGCTGGGTCAGGGACAGAGACTGGGCTGGGTCAGGGACAGAGACTGGGCTGGGTAAGGAACAGAGACTGGGCTGGGTCAGGGACAGAGACTGGGCTGGGTCAGGGATAGAGAGGCTGGGTCAGGGAAAGGGACTGGGCTGGGTCAGGGACAGAGAGGCTGGGTCAGGGACAGAGACTGGGCTGGGTCAGGGACAGAGACTGGGCTGGGTCAGGGACAGAGACTGGGCTGGGTCAGGGATAGAGAGGCTGGGCTGGGTCAGGGACAGAAGGGCTGGGTCAGGGACATAGAGACTGGGCTGGGTCAGGGAGAGAGATTCTGGGCCAGGTACAGAGAGGCTGGGTCAGGGACAGAGACTGGGCTGGGTCAGGGACAGAGACTTGCCTGGGTCAGGGACAGAGACTGAGCTGGGTCAGGGATAGAGAGGCTGGGTCAGGGACATAGACTGGGCTGGGTCAGGGACAGAGAGGCTGGGCTGGGTCAGGGACAGAGAGACTGGGCCAGGGACAGAGAGGCTGGGTCAGGGACAGAGACTGTGCTGGGTCAGGGACAGAGACTGGGCTGGGTAAGGAACAGAGACTGGGCTGGGTCAGGGACAGAGACTGGGCTGGGTCAGGGATAGAGAGGCTGGGTCAGGGAAAGGGACTGGGCTGGGTCAGGGACAGAGACTGGGCTGGGTCAGGGACAGAGACTGGGCTGGGTCAGGGACAGAGACTGGGCTGGGTCAGGGACAGAGACTGGGCTGGGTCAGGGATAGAGAAGCTGGTTCAGGGACAGGGACTTGGCTGGGTCAGGGACAGAGAGACTGGGCTGGGTCATGGACAGAGAGACTGGGCTGGGTCAAGGACAGAAGGGCTGGGTCAGGGACAGAGAGACTGGGCTGGGTCAGGGACAGAGAGACAGGGCCAGGGACAGAGAGGCTGGGTCAGGGACAGAGACTGGGCTGGGTCAGGGACAGAGACTGGGCTGGGTCAGGGACAGAGAGACTGGGCAGGGTCAGGGACAGAGAGACTGGGCTGGGTCAGAGACAGAGAGACTGGGCTGGGTCAGGGACAGGGAGACTGGGCTGGGTCAGGGACAGAGAGACTCGGCTGGGTCAGGGACAGAGAGACTGGGCTGGGTCAGGGACAGAGAGACTGGGCTGGGTCAGGGACAGAGGGACTGGGCTGGGTCAGGGACAGAGAGGCTGGGCTGGATCAGGGACAGAGAGACTGGGTCAGGGACAGAGAGGCTGGGTCAGGGACAGAGAGGCTGGGTCATGGACATAGAGACTGGGCTCTTTCAGGGACAGAGAGACTGGGCCAGGGACAGAGAGGCTGGGTCAGGGACAGAGACTGGGCTGGGTCAGGGACAGGGACTGGGCTGGGTCAGGGACAGAGACTGGGCTGGGTCAGGGACAGAGAGACTGGGCAGGGTCAGGGACAGAGACGGGGCTGGGTCACGGACAGAGAGACTGGTTCAGGGACAGAGAGGCTGGGTCAGGGACAGAGAGGCTGGGACAGGGACAGAGATGCTGGGTCAGGGACAGAGAGGCTGGGTCAGGGACAGATACTGGGCTGGGTCAGGGACAGAGACTGGGCTGGGTCAGGGACAGAAGGGATGGGTCAGGGACATAGAGACTGGGCTGGGTCAGGGACAGAGGGACTGGGCTGGGTCAGGGACAGAGAGGCTGGGCTGGATCAGGGACAGAGAGACTGGGTCAGGGACAGAGAGACTGGGTCAGGGACAGAGAGGCTGGGTCAGGGACAGAGAGGCTGGGTCAGGGAAAGAGACTGGGATGGGTAAGGGACAGAGACTGGGCTGGGTCAGGGATAGAGAGGCTGGGTCAGGGACAGAGACTTGGCTGGGTCAGGGACAGAGACCGGGCTGGGTCAGGGACAGAGAGACTGGGCTGGGTCAGGGACAGAGAGACTGGGCTGGGTCAGGGACAGAGAGACTGGGCTGGGTCAGGGACAGAGAGACTGGGCTCTGTCAGGAACAGAGAGACTGGGCTGTGTCAGGGACAGAGAGACTGGGCTGTGTCAGGGACAGAGAGACTGGGCTGGGTCAGGGACAGAGAGACTGGGCCAGGGACAGAGAGGCTGGGTCAGGGACAGAGACTGGGCTGGGTCAGGGACAGAGCCTGGGCTGGGTCAGGGATAGAGAGGCTGGGTCAGGGACAGAGACTGGGCTGGGTCAGGGACAGAGAGACTGGGCTGGGTCATGGACATAGAGACTGGGCTCTTTCAGGGACAGAGAGACTGGGCCAGGGACAGAGAGGCTGGGTCAGGGACAGAGACTGGGCTGGGTCAGGGACAGGGACTGGGCTGGGTCAGGGACAGAGATGCTGGGTCAGGGACAGAGAGGCTGGGTCAGGGACAGAGACTGGGCTGGGTCAGGGACAGAGAGACTGGGTCAGGGACAGAGAGGCTGGGTCAGGGACAGAGAAGCTGGGTCAGGGACATAGAGGCTGGGTCAGGGACAGAGACTGGGCTGGGTCAGGGACAGAGAGACTGGGTCAGGGACAGAGAGGCTGGGTCAGGGATAGAGAGGCTGGGTCAGGGACAGAGAGACTGGGCTGGGTCAGGGACAGAGAGACTTGGCTGGGTCAGGGACAGAGAGACTGGGCTGGGACAGGGACAGATAGACTGGGCTGGGTCAGGGACAGAGAGACTGGGCTGGGTCAGGGACAGAGAGGCTGGGTCAGGGACAGAGAGGCTGTGTCAGGGACAGAGATGCTGGGTCAGGGACAGAGAGGCTGGGTCAGGGACAGATACTGGGCTGGGTCAGGGACAGAGACTGGGCTGGTTCAGGGACAGAGAGACTGGGCTGGGTCAGGGACAGAGAGACTGGGCTGGGTCAGAGACAGAGAGACTGGGCAGGGTCAGGGACAGAGAGACTGGGCTGGGTCAGGGACAGAGAGACTTGGCTGGGTCAGAGGCAGAGAGACTGGGCTGGGTCAGGGACAGAGAGACGGGGCTGTGTCAGGGACAGAGAGACTGGGCTGTGTCAGGGACAGAGAGACTGGGCTGGGTCAGGGACAGAGAGGCTGGGCTGGATCAGGGACAGCGAGACTGGGTCAGGGACAGAGAGGCTGGGTCAGGGACAGAGAGGCTGGGTCAGGGACAGAGACTGGGATGGGTCAGGGACAGAGAGACTGGGCTGGGTAAGGGACAGAGAGGCTGGGCTGGATCAGGGACAGCGAGACTGGGTCAGGGACAGAGAGGCTGGGTCAGGGACAGAGAGGCTGGGTCAGGGACAGAGACTGGGCTGGGTCAGGGACAGGGACTGAGCTGGGTCAGGGACAGAGACTGGGCTGGGTCAGGGACAGAGACTGGGATGGGTCAGGGACAGAGACTTGGCTGGGTCAGGGACAGAGACCGGGCTGGGTCAGGGACAGAGAGACTGGGCTGGGTCAGGGACAGAGAGACTGGGCTGGGTCAGGGACAGAGAGACTGGGCTGGGTCAGGGACAGAGAGACTGGGCTGTGTTAGGGACAGAGAGACTGGGCTGTGTCAGGGACAGAGAGACTGGGCTGTGTCAGGGACAGAGAGACTGGGCTGGGTCAGGGACAGAGAGACTGGGCTGGGTCAGGGACAGAGAGACTGGGCTGGGTCAGGGACAGAGAGGCTGGGCTGGATCAGGGACAGAGAGACTGGGTCAGGGACAGAGATGCTTGGACGGGGACAGAGAGGCTGTGTCAGGGACAGAGACTGGGCTGGGTCAGGGACAGAGAGACTGGGTCAGGGACAGAGAGGCTGGGTCAGGGACAGAGAAGCTGGGTCAGGGACAGAGAGGCTGAGTCAGGGACAGAGACTGGGCTGGGTCAGGGACAGAGAGACTGGGTCAGGGACAGAGAGGCTGGGTCAGGGATAGAGAGGCTTGGTCGGGGACAGAGACTTGGCTGGGTCAGGATAGAGAGACTGGGCTGGGTCAGGGACAGAGAGACTGGGCTGGGTCAGGGACAGAGAGACTGGGCTGGGTCAGGGACAGAGAGACTGGGCTTGGTCAGGGACAGAGAGACTGGGCTTGGTCAGGACAGAGAGGCTGGGCTGGTTCAGGGACAGTGAGGCTGGGTCAGGGACAGAGACTGGGCTAGGTCAGGGACAGAGAGACTGGGCTGGGTCAGGGACAGAGAGACTAGGCTGGGTCAGGGACAGAGACCGGGCTGGGTCAGGGACAGAGAGACTGGGCTGGGTCAGGGACAGAGAGACTGGGCTGGGTCAGGGACAGAGAGACTGGGCTGGGTCAGGGACAGAGAGACTGGGCTGTGTCAGGAACAGAGAGACTGGGCTGTGTCAGGGACAGAGAGACTGGGCTGTGTCAGGGACAGAGAGACTGGGCTGGGTCAGGGACAGAGAGACTGGGCCAGGGACAGAGAGGCTGGGTCAGGGACAGAGACTGGGCTCGGTCAGGGACAGAGCCTGGGCTGGGTCAGGGATAGAGAGGCTGGGTCAGGGACAGAGACTGGGCTGGGTCAGGGACAGAGAGACTGGGCTGGGTCATGGACATAGAGACTGGGCTCTTTCAGGGACAGAGAGACTGGGCCAGGGACAGAGAGGCTGGGTCAGGGACAGAGACTGGGCTGGGTCAGGGACAGGGACTGGGCTGGGTCAGGGACAGAGAGGCTGGGTCAGGGACAGAGAGGCTGGGTCAGGGACAGAGACTGGGCTGGGTCAGGGACAGAGAGACTGGGTCAGGGACAGAGAGGCTGGGTCAGGGACAGAGAAGCTGGGTCAGGGACATAGAGGCTGGGTCAGGGACAGAGACTGGGCTGGGTCAGGGACAGAGAGACTGGGTCAGGGACAGAGAGGCTGGGTCAGGGATAGAGAGGCTGGGTCAGGGACAGAGAGACTGGGCTGGGTCAGGGACAGAGAGACTTGGCTGGGTCAGGGACAGAGAGACTGGGCTGGGACAGGGACAGATAGACTGGGCTGGGTCAGGGACAGAGAGACTGGGCTGGGTCAGGGACAGAGAGGCTGGGTCAGGGACAGAGAGGCTGGGTCAGGGACAGAGATGCTGGGTCAGGGACAGAGAGGCTGGGTCAGGGACAGATACTGGGCTGGGTCAGGGACAGAGACTGGGCTGGTTCAGGGACAGAGAGACTGGGCTGGGTCAGAGACAGAGAGACTGGGCAGGGTCAGGGACAGAGAGACTGGGCTGGGTCAGGGACAGAGAGACTTGGCTGGGTCAGAGACAGAGAGACTGGGCAGGTTCAGGGACAGAGAGACGGGGCTGTGTCAGGGACAGAGAGACTGGGCTGTGTCAGGGACAGAGAGACTGGGCTGGGTCAGGGACAGAGAGGCTGGGCTGGATCAGGGACAGCGAGACTGGGTCAGGGACAGAGAGGCTGGGTCAGGGACAGAGAGGCTGGGTCAGGGACAGAGACTGGGATGGGTCAGGGACAGAGAGGCTGGGCTGGATCAGGGACAGCGAGACTGGGTCAGGGACAGAGAGGCTGGGTCAGGGACAGAGAGGCTGGGTCAGGGACAGAGACTGGGCTGGGTCAGGGACAGGGACTGGGCTGGGTCAGGGACAGAGACTGGGCTGGGTCAGGGACAGAGACTGGGCTGGGTCAGGGACAGAGACTGGGATGGGTCAGGGACAGAGACTTGGCTGGGTCAGGGACAGAGACCGGGCTGGGTCAGGGACAGAGAGACTGGGCTGGGTCAGGGACAGAGAGACTGGGCTGGGTCAGGGACAGAGAGACTGGGCTGGGTCAGGGACAGAGAGACTGGGCTGTGTTAGGGACAGAGAGACTGGGCTGTGTCAGGGACAGAGAGACTGGGCTGTGTCAGGGACAGAGAGACTGGGCTGGGTCAGGGACAGAGAGACTGGGCTGGGTCAGGGACAGAGAGACTGGGCTGGGTCAGGGACAGAGAGACTGGGCTGGGTCAGGGACAGAGAGGCTGGGCTGGATCAGGGACAGAGAGACTGGGTCAGGGACAGAGATGCTTGGTCGGGGACAGAGAGGCTGGGTCAGGGACAGAGACTGGGCTGGGTCAGGGACAGAGAGACTGGGTCAGGGACAGAGAGGCTGGGTCAGGGACAGAGAAGCTGGGTCAGGGACAGAGAGGCTGAGTCAGGGACAGAGACTGGGCTGGGTCAGGGACAGAGAGACTGGGTCAGGGACAGAGAGGCTGGGTCAGGGATAGAGAGGCTTGGTCGGGGACAGAGACTTGGCTGGGTCAGGATAGAGAGACTGGGCTGGGTCAGGGACAGAGAGACTGGGCTGGGTCAGGGACAGAGAGACTGGGCTGGGTCAGGGACAGAGAGACTGGGCTTGGTCAGGGACAGAGAGACTGGGCTTGGTCAGGACAGAGAGGCTGGGCTGGTTCAGGGACAGTGAGGCTGGGTCAGGGACAGAGACTGGGCTAGGTCAGGGACAGAGAGACTGGGCTGGGTCAGGGACAGAGAGACTAGGCTGGGTCAGGGACAGATAGGCTGGGTCAGGGACAGAGATGCTGGGTCAGGGATAGAGAGGCTGGGTCAGGGACAGAGAGGCTGGGTCAGGGACAGAGAGGCTGGGTCAGGGACAGAGATGCTGGGTCACTGACAGAGAGGCTGGGTCAGGGACAGAGAGACTGGGCTGGGTCAGGGACAAAGACTGGGCTGGGTCAGGGATAGAGAGGCTGGGTCAGGGACAGAGAGGCTGGGTCAGGGACAGAGACTGGGCTGGGTCAGGGACAAAGACTGGGCTGGGTCAGAGACAGAAGGGCTTGGTCAGAGACAGAAGGGCTGGGTCAGAGACAAGGTGATAGTGGGCTGGGTCAGAGACAGAAGGGCTGGGCTGGGTCAGAGACAGAAGGGCTGGGTCAGAGAAAGAAGGGCTGGGTCAGAGACAGAAGGGCTGGGTCAGAGACAGGGTGATAGTGGGCTGGGTCAGAGACAGAAGAACTGGGTCACAGACAGAGACAGAAGGGCTGGGTCAGAGACAGAGACACTGGGCTGGGTCAGAGACAGAAAGGCTGGGCTGGGTCAGAGACATATATACTGGGCTGGGTCAGAGACAGAAGGGCTGGGTCAGAGACAGAAGGTCTGGGTCAGAGACAGAAGGGCTGGGTCAGAGACAGGGTTATAGTGGGCTGGGTCAGAGACAGAAGGACTGGGTCAGAGACAGAAGGTCTGGGTCAGAGACAGAAGGGCTGGGCTGGGTCAGAGACAGAAGGGCTGGGCTGGGTCAGAGACAGAGATACTGTGCTGGGTCACAGACAGAAGGGCTGGGCTGGGTCAGAGACAGAAGGGCTGGGCTGGGTCAGAGACAGAAGGGCTGGGTCAGAGACAGAAGGGCTGGGCTGGGTCAGAGACAGAGATACTGGGCTGGGTCAGAGACAGAGATACTGGGCTGGGTCAGAGACAGAGATACTGGGCTGGGTCAGAGACAGAAGGGCTGGGCTGGGTCAGAGACAGAGATACTGGGCTGGGTCAGAGACAGAAGGGCTGGGCTGGGTCAGAGACAGAAGGGCTGGGTCAGAGACAGAAGGACTGGGCTGGGTCAGAGACAGAAGGGCTGGGCTGGGTCAGAGACAGAGATACTGGGCTGGGTCAGAGACAGAGATACTGGGCTGGGTCAGAGACAGAGATACTGGGCTGGGTCAGAGACAGAAGGGCTGGGCTGGGTCAGAGACAGAGATACTGGGCTGGGTCAGAGACAGAAGGGCTGGGTCAGAGACAGAAGGGCTGGGCTGGGTCAGAGACAGAAGGGCTGGGCTGGGTCAGAGACAGAGATACTGGGCTGGGTCAGAGACAGAAGGACTGGGTCAGAGACAGAGACAGAAGGGCTGGGTCAGAGACAGAAGGGCTGGGCTGGGTCAGGGAAAAAGAGAGACTGGGCTGGGTCAGGGACAGAGAGACTGGGCTGGGTCAGGGACAGCGAGACTGAGCTAGGTCAGGGACAGAGAGGCTGGGCTGGGTCAGGGACAGAGAGGCTGGGCTGGGTCAGGGACAGAGAGACTGGGCTGGGTCAGGGACAGAGAGGCTGGGCTGGGTCAGGGACAGAGAGGCTGGGCTGGATCAGGGACAGAGAGACTGGGTCAGGGACAGAGAGGCTGGGACAGGGACAGAGACTTGGCTGGGTCAGGGATAGAGAGACTGGGCTGGGTCAGGGACAGAGACTGGGCTGGGTCAGGGAATGAGAGACTGGGCTGGGTCAGGGACAGAGAGACTGGGATGGGTCAGGGACAGAGAGACTGGGCTGGGTCAGAGACAGAAGGGCTGGGTCAGAGACAGAAGGGCTGGGCTGGGTCAGAGACAGAGATACTGGGCTGGGTCAGAGACAGAGATACTGGGCTGGGATGGGTCAGAGACATAAGTGCTGGGCTGGGTCAGAGACAGAGACAGAAGGGCTGGGCTGGGTCAGAGACAGAGATACTGTGCTGGGTCAGAGACAGAAGGGCTGGGCTGATGTCATTTGCAAACATGATGTTAACTTTCACTGCTATGTGGACAACACAGCTGTACATTTCGATTAAACATGGTGAAGACCCAAAATTGCCCTCGCTAGAAGCATGTGTTTCAGACATAAAAAGCAGATGGCTGCACATTTTCTACTTTCAAACTCGGGCAAAACAGAGATGCTTGTTCTAGGTCCCAAGAAACAAAGACATCTTCTGTTGAATCTGAAAAAATAATCTTGATGGTTGGACAGCCGTCTCAAAAATAATTGTGAATGACCTCGGCGTTACTCTGGACCCTGATCTCTCTTTTGACGAACATATCAAGACTGTTTCAGGGACAGTTTTTTTCAATCTACGTAACATTGCAAAAATCTTTCTGTCCAAAAATGATGCAGAAAAATGTATCCATGCTTTTGTCACTTCTAGGTTAGACTACTGCAATGCTCTACTTTCCGGCTACCTGGATAAAGCATTAAATAAACTTCAGTTAGTGCTAAATACGGCTGCTAGAATCCTGACTAGAACCAAAAAAATGTGATCATATTACTCCAGTGCTAGCCTCCCTACACTGGCTTCCTGTTAAGGCAAGGGCTGATTTCAAGGTTTAACTGCTAACCTACAAAGCATTACATGGGCTTGCTCCTACCTATCTCTCTAATTTGGTCCTGCCGTACATACCTACACGTACTGTGAGGTCACAAGACGCATGTCTCCTTACTGCCCCTAGAATTTCTAAGCAAACAGCTGGAGGCAGGGCTTTCTCCTACAGAGCTCCATTTTTATGGAATGGTCTGCCTATCCATGTGAGAGACACAGACTCTGTCTCAACTTTAAGTCTTTATTGAAGACTCATCTCTTCAGTGGGTCATATGATTGAGCGTAGTCTGGCCCAGGAGTGTGAAGGTGAACGGTAAGGCTCTGGAGCAACGAACCGCCCTTGCTGTCTCTGCCTGGCCAGTTCCCCTCTCTCCACTGGGATTCTCTGCCACTAACCCTATTACAGGGGCTGAGTCACTGGCTTACTGGTGCTCAACCATGCCGTCCCTAGGAGGGGTGCGTCACTTGAGTGGGTTGAATCACTGACATGATCTTCCTGTCCGGGTTGGCAACCCCCCTTGGGTTGTGCCGTGGGGGAGATATTTGTGGACTATACTCAGCCTTGTCTCAGGATGGTAAGTTGGTGGTAGAAGATATCCCTCTAGTGGTGTGGGGGCTGTGCTTTGGCAAAGTGGGTGGGGTTATATCCTGCCTGTTTGGCCCTGTCTGGGGGTATCGTCGGACGGGGCCACAGTGTCTCCTGATCCCACCTGTCTCAGCCTCCAGTATTTATGCTGCAGTAGTTCATGTGTCAGGGGGCTGGGTAAGTCTGTTATATCTGGAGTATTTCTCCTGTCTTATCTGGTGTCACATCAAATAAAAGTTTATTTGTCACGTGCTCCAAATACAACAGGTGTAGTAGACCTTACAGTGAAATGCTGAATACAACAGGTGTAGTAGACCTTACAGTGAAATGCTGAATACAACAGGTGTAGTAGACCTCACAGTGAAATGCTGAATACAACAGGTGTAGTAGACCTTACAGTGAAATGCTGAATACAACAGGTGTAGTAGACCTCACAGTGAAATGCTGAATACAACAGGTGTTGTAGACCTTACAGTGAAATGCTGAATACAACAGGTGTAGTAGACCTTAGTGAAATGCTGAATACAACAGGTGTAGAAGACCTTACAGTGAAACGCTGAATACAACAGGTGTAGTCAACCTTACTGTTAAATGCTGAATACAACAGGTGTAGTAGACCTTACAGTGAAATGCTGAATACAACAGGTGTAGTAGACCTTACAGTGAAATGTTGAATACAACAGGTGTAGTAGACCTTACAGTGAAATGCTGAATACAACAGGTGTAGTAGACCTTACAGTGAAATGCTGAATACAACAGGTGTAGTAGACCTTACAGTGAAATGCTGAATACAACAGGTGTAGTAGACCTTACAGTGAAATGCTGAACACAACAGGTGTAGGACTTACAGTGAAATGCTGACTTACAGGCTCTAACCAACAGTGTAAAAAAGGTATTAGGTGAACAATAGGTAAGTAAAGAAATAAAAACAACATTAAAAAGACAGGCTATATACAGTAGAGGCTATATACAGTAGAGGCTATATACAGTAGAGAGGCTATATACAGTAGAGAGGCTATATACAGTAGAGAGGCTATATACAGTAGAGGCTATATACAGTAGAGAGGCTATATACAGTAGAGAGGCTATATACAGTAGAGGCTATATACAGTAGAGAGGCTATATACAGTAGAGAGGCTATATACAGTAGAGAGGCTATATACAGTAGAGAGGCTATATACAGTAGAGGCTATATACAGTAGAGAGGCTATATACAGTAGAGGCTATATACAGTAGAGAGGCTATATACAGTAGAGGCTATATACAGTAGAGAGGCTATATACAGTAGAGAGGCTATATACAGTAGAGGCTATATACAGTAGAGAGGCTATATACAGTAGACAGGCTATATACAGTAGAGAGGCTATATACAGTAGAGGCTATATACAGTAGAGGCTATATACAGTAGAGAGGCTATATACAGTAGAGGCTATATACAGTAGAGAGGCTATATACAGTAGAGGCTATATACAGTAGAGAGGCTATATACAGTAGAGAGGCTATATACAGTAGAGGCTATATACAGTAGAGAGGCTATATACAGTAGAGAGGCTATATACAGTAGAGGCTATATACAGTAGAGGCTATATACAGTAGAGAGGCTATATACAGTAGAGGCTATATACAGTAGAGAGGCTATATACAGTAGAGAGGCTATATACAGTAGAGAGGCTATATACAGTAGAGGCTATATACAGTAGAGAGGCTATATACAGTAGAGAGGCTATATACAGTAGAGGCTATATACAGTAGAGGCTATATACAGTAGAGGCTATATACAGTAGAGGCTATATACAGTAGAGAGGCTATATACAGTAGAGGCTATATACAGTAGAGAGGCTATATACAGTAGAGGCTATATACAGTAGAGAGGCTATATACAGTAGAGAGGCTATATACAGTAGAGGCTATATACAGTAGAGGCTATATACAGTAGAGAGGCTATATACAGTAGAGGCTATATACAGTAGAGAGGCTATATACAGTAGAGAGGCTATATACAGTAGAGAGGCTATATACAGTAGAGGCTA
Organism: Oncorhynchus mykiss; assembly: GCF_013265735.2. NCBI lineage: Eukaryota > Metazoa > Chordata > Actinopteri > Salmoniformes > Salmonidae > Oncorhynchus > Oncorhynchus mykiss. Next base: position 348,439 of record NC_050571.1, on the reverse strand, counting down.
TATACAGTAGAGAGGCTATATACAGTAGAGAGGCTATATACAGTAGAGGCTATATACAGTAGAGGCTATATACAGTAGAGGCTATATACAGTAGAGAGGCTATATACAGTAGTGAGGCTATATACAGTAGAGGCTATATACAGTAGAGGCTATATACAGTAGAGGCTATATACAGTAGAGAGGCTATATACAGTAGAGAGGCTATATACAGTAGAGAGGCTATATACAGTAGAGAGGCTATATACAGTAGAGGCTATATACAGTAGAGAGGCTATATACAGTAGAGAGGCTATATACAGTAGAGAGGCTATATACAGTAGAGGCTATATACAGTAGAGGCTATATACAGTAGAGAGGCTATATACAGTAGTGAGGCTATATACAGTAGAGGCTATATACAGTAGAGAGGCTATATACAGTAGCGAGGCTATATACAGTAGTGAGGCTATATACAGTAGAGGCTATATACAGTAGAGAGGCTATATACAGTAGCGAGGCTATATACAGTAGAGAGGCTATATACAGTAGCGAGGCTATATACAGTAGAGAGGCTATATACAGTAGTGAGGCTATATACAGTAGAGAGGCTATATACAGTAGAGACGCTATAAAAGTATCGAGGCTACATACAGACACTGGTTAGTCAGGCTGATTGAGGTAGTATGTACATGTAGATATGGTTAAAGTGACTGTGCATATATGATAAACAGAGAGTAGCAGTAGCCTTAAAGAGGGGTTGGTGGGTGGCGGGACACAATGCAGATAGCCCGGTTAGCCAATGTGGGAGCACTGGTTGGTCAGGCCAAATGAGGTAGTATGTACATGAATGTATAGTTAAAGTGACTATGCATATATGATAAACAGAGAGTAGCAGCAGCGTAAAAAGAGGGGTTGGAGGGGATTGGGGGGGACACACAATTCAAATAGTCCGGGTAGCCA
>NC_050570.1:46317399-46327593 GCF_013265735.2 Oncorhynchus mykiss | reverse complement strand
AAAATCATGTTTGCTGCAATAAACAAGGTCTAAAATCATGTTTGCTGCAATAAACAAGGTCTAAAATCATGTTTGCTGCAATAAACAAGGTCTAAAATCATGTTTGCTGCAATAAACAAGGTCTAAAATCATGTTTGCTGCAATAAACAAGGTCTAAAATCATGTTTGCTGCAATAAACAAGGTCTAAAATCATGTTTGCTGCAATAAACAAGGTCTAAAATCATGTTTGCTGCAATAAACAAGGTCTAAAATCATGTTTGCTGCAATAAACAAGGTCTAAAATCATGTTTGCTGCAATAAACAAGGTCTAAAATCATGTTTGCTGCAATAAACAAGGTCTAGAATCATGTTTGCTGCAATAAACAAGGTCTAAAATCATGTTTGCTGCAATAAACAAGGTCTAAAATCATGTTTGCTGCAATAAACAAGGTCTAAAATCATGTTTGCTGCAATAAACAAGATCTAAAATCATGTTTGCTGCAATAAACAAGGTCTAGAATCATGTTTGCTGCAATAAACAAGGTCTAAAATCATGTTTGCTGCAATAAACAAGGTCTAAAATCATGTTTGCTGCAATAAACAAGGTCTAAAATCATGTTTGCTGCAATAAACAAGGTCTAGAATCATGTTTGCTGCAATAAACAAGATCTAAAATCATGTTTGCTGCAATAAACAAGGTCTAGAATCATGTTTGCTGCCCTAAACAAGGTCTAAAATCATGTTTGCTGCAATAAACAAGGTCTAGAATCATGTTTGCTGCAATAAACAAGATCTAAAATCATGTTTGCTGCAATAAACAAGGTCTAGAATCATGTTTGCTGCCCTAAACAAGGTCTAAAATCATGTTTGCTGCAATAAACAAGATCTAAAATCATGTTTGCTGCCATAAACAAGATCTAAAATCATGTTTGCTGCCATAAACAAGGTCTAAAATCATGTTTGCTGCAATAAACAAGGTCTAAAATCATGTTTGCTGCAATAAACAAGATCTAAAATCATGTTTGCTGCAATAAACAAGATCTAAAATCATGTTTGCTGCCATAAACAAGGTCTAAAATCATGTTTGCTGCAATAAACAAGGTCTAGAATCATGTTTGCTGCACTAAACAAGGTCTAAAATCATGTTTGCTTCAATAAACAAGGTCTAAAATCATGCTTGCTGCAATAAACAAGGTCTAGAATCATGTTTGCTGCAATAAACAAGATCTAAAATCATGTTTGCTGCAATAAACAAGGTCTAGAATCATGTTTGCTGCCCTAAACAAGGTCTAAAATCATGTTTGCTGCAATAAACAAGATCTAAAATCATGTTTGCTGCAATAAACAAGATCTAAAATCATGTTTGCTGCCATAAACAAGGTCTAAAATCATGTTTGCTGCAATAAACAAGGTCTAAAATCATGTTTGCTGCACTAAACAAGGTCTAGAATCATGTTTGCTGCACTAAACAAGGTCTAAAATCATGTTTGCTGCAATAAACAAGATCTAAAATCATGTTTGCTGCAATAAACAAGGTCTAAAATCATGTTTGCTGCCATAAACAAGGTCTAAAATCATGTTTGCTGCAATAAACAAGGTCTAAAATCATGTTTGCTGCAATAAACAAGGTCTAAAATCATGTTTGCTGCAATAAACAAGGTCTAGAATCATGTTTGCTGCCCTAAACAAGGTCTAAAATCATGTTTGCTGCAATAAACAAGATCTAAAATCATGTTTGCTGCAATAAACAAGGTCTAGAATCATGTTTGCTGCAATAAACAAGGTCTAAAATCATGTTTGCTGCAATAAACAAGGTCTAAAATCATGTTTGCTGCAATAAACAAGGTCTAAAATCATGTTTGCTGCAATAAACAAGGTCTAGAATCATGTTTGCTGCAATAAACAAGATCTAAAATCATGTTTGCTGCAATAAACAAGGTCTAGAATCATGTTTGCTGCCCTAAACAAGGTCTAAAATCATGTTTGCTGCAATAAACAAGGTCTAAAATCATGTTTGCTGCAATAAACAAGGTCTAGAATCATGTTTGCTGCAATAAACAAGATCTAAAATCATGTTTGCTGCAATAAACAAGGTCTAGAATCATGTTTGCTGCCCTAAACAAGGTCTAAAATCATGTTTGCTGCAATAAACAAGATCTAAAATCATGTTTGCTGCCATAAACAAGATCTAAAATCATGTTTGCTGCCATAAACAAGGTCTAAAATCATGTTTGCTGCAATAAACAAGGTCTAAAATCATGTTTGCTGCAATAAACAAGATCTAAAATCATGTTTGCTGCAATAAACAAGATCTAAAATCATGTTTGCTGCCATAAACAAGGTCTAAAATCATGTTTGCTGCAATAAACAAGGTCTAGAATCATGTTTGCTGCACTAAACAAGGTCTAAAATCATGTTTGCTTCAATAAACAAGGTCTAAAATCATGTTTGCGGCACTAAACAAGGTCTAAAATCATGTTTGCTGCCATAAACAAGGTCTAAAATCATGTTTGCTGCAATAAACAAGGTCTAGAATCATGTTTGCTGCACTAAACAAGGTCTAAAATCATGTTTGCTTCAATAAACAAGGTCTAAAATCATGTTTGCGGCACTAAACAAGGTCTAAAATCATGTTTGCTGCAATAAACAAGGTCTAAAATCATGTTTGCTGCAATAAACAAGGTCTAAAATCATGTTTGCTGCAATAAACAAGGTCTAGAATCATGTTTGCTGCAATAAACAAGATCTAAAATCATGTTTGCTGCAATAAACAAGGTCTAGAATCATGTTTGCTGCCCTAAACAAGGTCTAAAATCATGTTTGCTGCAATAAACAAGGTCTAAAATCATGTTTGCTGCAATAAACAAGGTCTAGAATCATGTTTGCTGCAATAAACAAGATCTAAAATCATGTTTGCTGCAATAAACAAGGTCTAGAATCATGTTTGCTGCCCTAAACAAGGTCTAAAATCATGTTTGCTGCAATAAACAAGATCTAAAATCATGTTTGCTGCCATAAACAAGATCTAAAATCATGTTTGCTGCCATAAACAAGGTCTAAAATCATGTTTGCTGCAATAAACAAGGTCTAAAATCATGTTTGCTGCAATAAACAAGATCTAAAATCATGTTTGCTGCAATAAACAAGATCTAAAATCATGTTTGCTGCCATAAACAAGGTCTAAAATCATGTTTGCTGCAATAAACAAGGTCTAGAATCATGTTTGCTGCACTAAACAAGGTCTAAAATCATGTTTGCTTCAATAAACAAGGTCTAAAATCATGTTTGCGGCACTAAACAAGGTCTAAAATCATGTTTGCTGCCATAAACAAGGTCTAAAATCATGTTTGCTGCAATAAACAAGGTCTAGAATCATGTTTGCTGCACTAAACAAGGTCTAAAATCATGTTTGCTTCAATAAACAAGGTCTAAAATCATGTTTGCGGCACTAAACAAGGTCTAAAATCATGTTTGCTGCAATAAACAAGGTCTAAAATCATGTTTGCTGCAATAAACGAGGTCTAAAATCATGTTTGCCGCAATAAACAAGGTCTAAAATCATGTTTGCGGCAATAAACGAAGGTCTAAAATCATGTTTGCCGCAATAAACAAGGTCTAAAATCATGCTTGCTGCAATAAACAAGGTCTAGAATCATGTTTGCTGCAATAAACAAGATCTAAAATCATGTTTGCTGCAATAAACAAGGTCTAGAATCATGTTTGCTGCCCTAAACAAGGTCTAAAATCATGTTTGCTGCAATAAACAAGATCTAAAATCATGTTTGCTGCAATAAACAAGATCTAAAATCATGTTTGCTGCCATAAACAAGGTCTAAAATCATGTTTGCTGCAATAAACAAGGTCTAAAATCATGTTTGCTGCACTAAACAAGGTCTAGAATCATGTTTGCTGCACTAAACAAGGTCTAAAATCATGTTTGCTGCAATAAACAAGATCTAAAATCATGTTTGCTGCAATAAACAAGGTCTAAAATCATGTTTGCTGCCATAAACAAGGTCTAAAATCATGTTTGCTGCAATAAACAAGGTCTAAAATCATGTTTGCTGCAATAAACAAGGTCTAAAATCATGTTTGCTGCAATAAACAAGGTCTAGAATCATGTTTGCTGCAATAAACAGGGTCTAAAATCATGTTTGCTGCAATAAACAAGGTCTAAAATCATGTTTGCTTCAATAAACAAGGTCTAGAATCATGTTTGCTGCAATAAACAAGATCTAAAATCATGTTTGCTGCAATAAACAAGGTCTAGAATCATGTTTGCTGCCCTAAACAAGGTCTAAAATCATGTTTGCTGCAATAAACAAGATCTAAAATCATGTTTGCTGCAATAAACAAGGTCTAGAATCATGTTTGCTGCAATAAACAAGGTCTAAAATCATGTTTGCTGCAATAAACAAGGTCTAAAATCATGTTTGCTGCAATAAACAAGGTCTAAAATCATGTTTGCTGCAATAAACAAGGTCTAGAATCATGTTTGCTGCAATAAACAAGATCTAAAATCATGTTTGCTGCAATAAACAAGGTCTAAAATCATGTTTGCTGCAATAAACGAGGTCTAAAATCATGTTTGCCGCAATAAACAAGGTCTAAAATCATGTTTGCCGCAATAAACGAGGTCTAAAATCATGTTTGCCGCAATAAACAAGGTCTAAAATCATGCTTGCTGCAATAAACAAGGTCTAGAATCATGTTTGCTGCAATAAACAAGATCTAAAATCATGTTTGCTGCAATAAACAAGGTCTAGAATCATGTTTGCTGCACTAAACAAGGTCTAAAATCATGTTTGCTGCAATAAACAAGATCTAAAATCATGTTTGCTGCAATAAACAAGATCTAAAATCATGTTTGCTGCCATGAACAAGGTCTAAAATCATGTTTGCTGCAATAAACAAGGTCTAAAATCATGTTTGCTGCACTAAACAAGGTCTAGAATCATGTTTGCTGCACTAAACAAGGTCTAAAATCATGTTTGCTGCAATAAACAAGATCTAAAATCATGTTTGCTGCAATAAACAAGGTCTAAAATCATGTTTGCTGCCATAAACAAGGTCTAAAATCATGTTTGCTGCAATAAACAAGGTCTAAAATCATGTTTGCTGCAATAAACAAGGTCTAAAATCATGTTTGCTGCAATAAACAAGGTCTAGAATCATGTTTGCTGCAATAAACAGGGTCTAAAATCATGTTTGCTGCAATAAACAAGGTCTAAAATCATGTTTGCTTCAATAAACAAGGTCTAGAATCATGTTTGCTGCAATAAACAAGATCTAAAATCATGTTTGCTGCAATAAACAAGGTCTAGAATCATGTTTGCTGCCCTAAACAAGGTCTAAAATCATGTTTGCTGCAATAAACAAGATCTAAAATCATGTTTGCTGCAATAAACAAGGTCTAGAATCATGTTTGCTGCAATAAACAAGGTCTAAAATCATGTTTGCTGCAATAAACAAGGTCTAAAATCATGTTTGCTGCAATAAACAAGGTCTAAAATCATGTTTGCTGCAATAAACAAGGTCTAGAATCATGTTTGCTGCAATAAACAAGATCTAAAATCATGTTTGCTGCAATAAACAAGGTCTAGAATCATGTTTGCTGCCCTAAACAAGGTCTAAAATCATGTTTGCTGCAATAAACAAGGTCTAAAATCATGTTTGCTGCAATAAACAAGGTCTAGAATCATGTTTGCTGCAATAAACAAGATCTAAAATCATGTTTGCTGCAATAAACAAGGTCTAGAATCATGTTTGCTGCCCTAAACAAGGTCTAAAATCATGTTTGCTGCAATAAACAAGATCTAAAATCATGTTTGCTGCCATAAACAAGATCTAAAATCATGTTTGCTGCCATAAACAAGGTCTAAAATCATGTTTGCTGCAATAAACAAGGTCTAAAATCATGTTTGCTGCAATAAACAAGATCTAAAATCATGTTTGCTGCAATAAACAAGATCTAAAATCATGTTTGCTGCCATAAACAAGGTCTAAAATCATGTTTGCTGCAATAAACAAGGTCTAGAATCATGTTTGCTGCACTAAACAAGGTCTAAAATCATGTTTGCTTCAATAAACAAGGTCTAAAATCATGCTTGCTGCAATAAACAAGGTCTAGAATCATGTTTGCTGCAATAAACAAGATCTAAAATCATGTTTGCTGCAATAAACAAGGTCTAGAATCATGTTTGCTGCCCTAAACAAGGTCTAAAATCATGTTTGCTGCAATAAACAAGATCTAAAATCATGTTTGCTGCAATAAACAAGATCTAAAATCATGTTTGCTGCCATAAACAAGGTCTAAAATCATGTTTGCTGCAATAAACAAGGTCTAAAATCATGTTTGCTGCAATAAACAAGGTCTAGAATCATGTTTGCTGCACTAAACAAGGTCTAAAATCATGTTTGCTGCAATAAACAAGATCTAAAATCATGTTTGCTGCAATAAACAAGGTCTAAAATCATGTTTGCTGCCATAAACAAGGTCTAAAATCATGTTTGCTGCAATAAACAAGGTCTAAAATCATGTTTGCTGCAATAAACAAGGTCTAAAATCATGTTTGCTGCAATAAACAAGGTCTAGAATCATGTTTGCTGCAATAAACAGGGTCTAAAATCATGTTTGCTGCAATAAACAAGGTCTAAAATCATGTTTGCTTCAATAAACAAGGTCTAGAATCATGTTTGCTGCAATAAACAAGATCTAAAATCATGTTTGCTGCAATAAACAAGGTCTAGAATCATGTTTGCTGCCCTAAACAAGGTCTAAAATCATGTTTGCTGCAATAAACAAGATCTAAAATCATGTTTGCTGCAATAAACAAGGTCTAGAATCATGTTTGCTGCAATAAACAAGGTCTAAAATCATGTTTGCTGCAATAAACAAGGTCTAAAATCATGTTTGCTGCAATAAACAAGGTCTAAAATCATGTTTGCTGCAATAAACAAGGTCTAGAATCATGTTTGCTGCAATAAACAAGATCTAAAATCATGTTTGCTGCAATAAACAAGGTCTAGAATCATGTTTGCTGCCCTAAACAAGGTCTAAAATCATGTTTGCTGCAATAAACAAGGTCTAAAATCATGTTTGCTGCAATAAACAAGGTCTAGAATCATGTTTGCTGCAATAAACAAGATCTAAAATCATGTTTGCTGCAATAAACAAGGTCTAGAATCATGTTTGCTGCCCTAAACAAGGTCTAAAATCATGTTTGCTGCAATAAACAAGATCTAAAATCATGTTTGCTGCCATAAACAAGATCTAAAATCATGTTTGCTGCCATAAACAATGTCTAAAATCATGTTTGCTGCAATAAACAAGGTCTAAAATCATGTTTGCTGCAATAAACAAGATCTAAAATCATGTTTGCTGCAATAAACAAGATCTAAAATCATGTTTGCTGCCATAAACAAGGTCTAAAATCATGTTTGCTGCAATAAACAAGGTCTAGAATCATGTTTGCTGCACTAAACAAGGTCTAAAATCATGTTTGCTTCAATAAACAAGGTCTAAAATCATGCTTGCTGCAATAAACAAGGTCTAGAATCATGTTTGCTGCAATAAACAAGATCTAAAATCATGTTTGCTGCAATAAACAAGGTCTAGAATCATGTTTGCTGCCCTAAACAAGGTCTAAAATCATGTTTGCTGCAATAAACAAGACCTAAAATCATGTTTGCTGCAATAAACAAGATCTAAAATCATGTTTGCTGCCATAAACAAGGTCTAAAATCATGTTTGCTGCAATAAACAAGGTCTAAAATCATGTTTGCTGCACTAAACAAGGTCTAGAATCATGTTTGCTGCACTAAACAAGGTCTAAAATCATGTTTGCTGCAATAAACAAGATCTAAAATCATGTTTGCTGCAATAAACAAGGTCTAAAATCATGTTTGCTGCCATAAACAAGGTCTAAAATCATGTTTGCTGCAATAAACAAGGTCTAAAATCATGTTTGCTGCAATAAACAAGGTCTAAAATCATGTTTGCTGCAATAAACAAGGTCTAGAATCATGTTTGCTGCAATAAACAGGGTCTAAAATCATGTTTGCTGCAATAAACAAGGTCTAAAATCATGTTTGCTTCAATAAACAAGGTCTAGAATCATGTTTGCTGCAATAAACAAGATCTAAAATCATGTTTGCTGCAATAAACAAGGTCTAGAATCATGTTTGCTGCCCTAAACAAGGTCTAAAATCATGTTTGCTGCAATAAACAAGATCTAAAATCATGTTTGCTGCAATAAACAAGGTCTAGAATCATGTTTGCTGCAATAAACAAGGTCTAAAATCATGTTTGCTGCAATAAACAAGGTCTAAAATCATGTTTGCTGCAATAAACAAGGTCTAAAATCATGTTTGCTGCAATAAACAAGGTCTAGAATCATGTTTGCTGCAATAAACAAGATCTAAAATCATGTTTGCTGCAATAAACAAGGTCTAGAATCATGTTTGCTGCCCTAAACAAGGTCTAAAATCATGTTTGCTGCAATAAACAAGGTCTAAAATCATGTTTGCTGCAATAAACAAGGTCTAGAATCATGTTTGCTGCAATAAACAAGATCTAAAATCATGTTTGCTGCAATAAACAAGGTCTAGAATCATGTTTGCTGCCCTAAACAAGGTCTAAAATCATGTTTGCTGCAATAAACAAGATCTAAAATCATGTTTGCTGCCATAAACAAGATCTAAAATCATGTTTGCTGCCATAAACAAGGTCTAAAATCATGTTTGCTGCAATAAACAAGGTCTAAAATCATGTTTGCTGCAATAAACAAGATCTAAAATCATGTTTGCTGCAATAAACAAGATCTAAAATCATGTTTGCTGCCATAAACAAGGTCTAAAATCATGTTTGCTGCAATAAACAAGGTCTAGAATCATGTTTGCTGCACTAAACAAGGTCTAAAATCATGTTTGCTTCAATAAACAAGGTCTAAAATCATGTTTGCTTCAATAAACAAGATCTAAAATCATGTTTGCTGCAATAAACAAGGTCTAGAATCATGTTTGCTGCAATAAACAAGGTCTAAAATCATGTTTGCTGCAAGAAACAAGGTCTAAAATCATGTTTGCTGCAATAAACAAGGTCTAAAATCATGTTTGCTGCAATAAACAAGATCTAAAATCATGTTTGCTGCAATAAACAAGATCTAAAATCATGTTTGCTGCCATAAACAAGGTCTAAAATCATGTTTGCTGCAATAAACAAGGTCTAAAATCATGTTTGCTGCAATAAACAAGGTCTAAAATCATGTTTGCTGCAATAAACAAGGTCTAGAATCATGTTTGCTGCAATAAACAAGGTCTAAAATCATGTTTGCTGCAATAAACAAGGTCTAAAATCATGTTTGCTGCAATAAACAAGGTCTAAAATCATGTTTGCTGCAATAAACAAGGTCTAAAATCATGTTTGCTGCCCTAAACAAGGTCTAAAATCATGTTTGCTGCAATAAACAAGGTCTAAAATCATGTTTGCGGCACTAAACAAGGTCTAAAATCATGTTTGCTGCAATAAACAAGGTCTAAAATCATGTTTGCTGCAATAAACGAGGTCTAAAATCATGTTTGCCGCAATAAACAAGGTCTAAAATCATGTTTGCCGCAATAAACAAGGTCTAAAATCATGTTTGCCGCAATAAACAAGGTCTAAAATCATGCTTGCTGCAATAAACAAGGTCTAGAATCATGTTTGCTGCAATAAACAAGATCTAAAATCATGTTTGCTGCAATAAACAAGGTCTAGAATCATGTTTGCTGCCCTAAACAAGGTCTAAAATCATGTTTGCTGCAATAAACAAGATCTAAAATCATGTTTGCTGCAATAAACAAGATCTAAAATCATGTTTGCTGCCATAAACAAGGTCTAAAATCATGTTTGCTGCAATAAACAAGGTCTAAAATCATGTTTGCTGCACTAAACAAGGTCTAGAATCATGTTTGCTGCACTAAACAAGGTCTAAAATCATGTTTGCTGCAATAAACAAGATCTAGAATCATGTTTGCTGCCCTAAACAAGGTCTAAAATCATGTTTGCTGCAATAAACAAGATCTAAAATCATGTTTGCTGCCATAAACAAGGTCTAAAATCATGTTTGCTGCAATAAACAAGGTCTAAAATCATGTTTGCTGCAATAAACAAGGTCTAAAATCATGTTTACTATAATAAACAAGGTCTAGAATCATGTTTGCTGCAATAAACA
>NC_050570.1:46299899-46312399 GCF_013265735.2 Oncorhynchus mykiss | reverse complement strand
CTCCCAGTCTGCTCCAGCCCAGGTTAACCTACCAGCCTCCCAGTCTGCTCCAGCCCAGGTCAGAATACCAGCCTCCCAGTCTGCTCAACCCAGACAATCACCCACAACTGCAATCCTAATTGATTCAAATGGGAAGTTCTTAGTCCAGGAAAGATTATTCCCTAGACACCAGGCGTATAAGTTCTGGTGTCCTACAACTGAGAGTGCAATGCAGCTACTCAGTCAGACCAGGATAGACACCCCTGACAACATCATCATCCACACTGGCACAAACGACCTTCATGCCAAAGGTGAAAATGTATCTGGGGCAGTGAGAAGAGTGGCAGAACGAGCACAGGCTATGTTCCCAACAACCAATATAGTTGTGTCCACCCTCCTACCAAGAAAATACTTCCCAGGAAAGTTGATCGACAAAATAAATCAACAGATCAACACGGCTCACCACCCCACTCTGACATGTCAACACTTATATGATAATATACATCTTGATCAGGACAGTATCAGAACCTTTGCCAAGGACCTAAAAGATGCAACACTTGGCAGGGACCCACACACCCATCACCCCAGCAACAAAGGTCCCCCGCCCCACCTTCTGAAACAACAGTACCTCCACCATCCCGAGGAGAAAAGAGCCAGACATGGCTTATTACAGCACAGCTCTACTAGACAAGGCCCAACACAGCGCATATTTACCAGACCAGACCCGCCTCAGGACAGCACAACTAGACCCGTCCCATCACAACACAGCTCTACTAGACCCAGCCAATCACAACACAGCTCTGACCACTACTCCAGGGTCGGTCAGAACACTGCCCTTCAGGGAAGTAGACCACATGATGCAGTCCACACCATGTATCAGTCAGATCGTCAGCCTACATATGCTGAGGTAACCTCTGGCAGAAGACCCCTAGAGCAATCAGAGATAGGAGAGGTGCGCCAACTACTGCAACTAATATGCAGACTACTGAGCTAGACAGTCCCTTTAATTCACACACGGGCACGCACACGCACACACACACTCAAACACACAGGGTTGCATATTGCGTTGTACTTATTTTATGTGCAATCTTATTCCATTCTTATTAATTTGTTTACATTTTTTTTTTAATGTTTATTCGAGATGATCTGAACACTGATGACAATTTTCAGCAAGTTGCAACATTGAAATACAGAAATAAACATTTTCCCATAAACAATGTCTAAATCATGTTTGATGCACTCTGGATGCAAAAAAAAAAAAAAATGTTTATTCGAGATGATATGACCACTGTGGACAATTTTCAGCAAGTTAAAACCTGTTGATGCCAGGAGTTCCTCTAGAACCTCCCCCCCCCCCCCCCCCCCCCACATTAACAAGTCCAATAGCTCAAATGAAAGAAACACCTTGTTCATCTACCCACCATGTCAGATTTTTTAAATGTTTTACGGCGAAAACACACCACATATTTATATTAGACCACCACCGAAACCAAGACAAGAGGCAGCCATTTTGTCCCAGAAAATATAAAATTATAAAAGCAGGATTAAAAAATAAATCATTCACTAACCTTTTGAAAATCTTCATCAGATGACAGTAATAGGACATTTTACACAGTACATTTTTTTTCTTCCAATAATATGCCATTTATATCCATAAATGTCCATTTACATTGAGTTCATGTTCAGAAATTACTCAAAAATGTCCGCAGGAAATCTAGGTAGCACGGCAAGATAACGTAAATAGACATCATAAACTTTGACTAAATATACATGTTCTACATATAGTTAGAAAGATACACTGCTTCTTTATGCAACCTTAACGTTACAGAAATCGCATGTTGGAGTCAACAGAAACACAGATTTCAGCATAAATATTCCCTTACCTTCGATGGTCTTCGTTCAGAATGTTCTGGAAGGCTTCATACTTACCCAATACATCGTTTGGTTTCAAGTCTTGCGTCTTTGTATTAGCTACTGCTAATAACATCAGCTGAAATGCACCCAAAATGTCCTCTGGTCCGGAAAAGGTGCGCATCAAAACTTCAAAATTACATATTATATGTCGACTAAACAGGTCAAAATAAGTGCAGAAGCAAGCTTTATGATGTTTTAAACACATTTGCTGCAATAAACAAGGTCTAGAATCATGTTTGCTGCAATAAACAAGATCTAAAATCATGTTTGCTGCAATAAACAAGGTCTAGAATCATGTTTGCTGCCCTAAACAAGGTCTAAAATCATGTTTGCTTCAATAAACAAGATCTAAAATCATGTTTGCTGCAATAAACAAGGTCTAGAATCATGTTTGCTGCGATAAACAAGGTCTAAAATCATGTTTGCTGCAATAAGCAAGGTCTAAAATCATGTTTGCTGCAATAAACAAGGTATAGAATCATGTTTGCTGCAATAAACAAGGTCTAAAATCATGTTTGCTGCACTAAACAAGGTCTAAAATCATGTTTGCTGCCATAAACAAGGTCTAAAATCATGTTTGCTGCAATAAACAAGGTCTAAAATCATGTTTGCTGCAATAAACAAGGTCTAGAATCATGTTTGCTGCAATAAACAAGATCTAAAATCATGTTTGCTGCAATAAACAAGGTCTAGAATCATGTTTGCTGCCCTAAACAAGGTCTAAAATCATGTTTGCTGCAATAAACAAGATCTAAAATCATGTTTGCTGCAATAAACAAGATCTAAAATCATGTTTGCTGCCATAAACAAGGTCTAAAATCATGTTTGCTGCAATAAACAAGGTCTAAAATCATGTTTGCTGCAATAAACAAGGTCTAAAATCATGTTTGCTGCCCTAAACAAGGTCTAAAATCATGTTTGCTGCAATAAACAAGGTCTAGAATCATGTTTGCGGCACTAAACAAGGTCTAAAATCATGTTTGCTGCAATAAACAAGGTCTAAAATCATGTTTGCTGCAATAAACAAGGTCTAAAATCATGTTTGCTGCACTAAACAAGGTCTAAAATCATGTTTGCTGCCATAAACAAGGTCTAAAATCATGTTTGCTGCAATAAACAAGGTCTAAAATCATGTTTGCGGCACTAAACAAGGTCTAAAATCATGTTTGCTGCAATAAACAAGGTCTAAAATCATGTTTGCTGCCCTAAACAAGGTCTAAAATCATGTTTGCTGCAATAAACAAGGTCTAAAATCATGTTTGCTGCAATAAACAAGGTCTAAAATCATGTTTGCTGCAATAAACAAGGTCTAAAATCATGTTTGCTGCACTAAACAAGGTCTAAAACCATGTTTGCTGCCATAAACAAGGTCTAAAATCATGTTTGCTGCAATAAACAAGGTCTAAAATCATGTTTGCGGCACTAAACAAGGTCTAAAATCATGTTTGCTGCCATAAACAAGGTCTAAAATCATGTCTGCTGCCCTAAACAAGGTCTAAAATCATGTTTGCTGCAATAAACAAGGTCTAAAATCATGTTTGCGGCACTAAACAAGGTCTAAAATCATGTTTGCTGCAATAAACAAGGTCTAAAATCATGTTTGCTGCAATAAACAAGGTCTAAAATCATGTTTGCTGCAATAAACAAGGTCTAAAATCATGTTTGCGGCACTAAACAAGGTCTAAAATCATGTTTGCTGCAATAAACAAGGTCTAAAATCATGTTTGCTGCAATAAACAAGGTCTAAAATCATGTTTGCGGCACTAAACAAGGTCTAAAATCATGTTTGCTGCAATAAACAAGGTCTAAAATCATGTTTGCTGCCCTAAACAAGGTCTAAAATCATGTTTGCTGCAATAAACAAGGTCTAAAACCATGTTTGCTGCCATAAACAAGGTCTAAAATCATGTTTGCTGCAATAAACAAGGTCTAAAATCATGTTTGCGGCACTAAACAAGGTCTAAAATCATGTTTGCTGCCATAAACAAGGTCTAAAATCATGTCTGCTGCCCTAAACAAGGTCTAAAATCATGTTTGCTGCAATAAACAAGGTCTAAAATCATGTTTGCGGCACTAAACAAGGTCTAAAATCATGTTTGCTGCAATAAACAAGGTCTAAAATCATGTTTGCTGCAATAAACAAGGTCTAAAATCATGTTTGCTGCAATAAACAAGGTCTAAAATCATGTTTGCTGCAATAAACAAGGTCTAAAATCATGTTTGCTGCAATAAACAAGGTCTAAAATCATGTTTGCTGCACTAAACAAGGTCTAAAATCATGTTTGCTGCCATAAACAAGGTCTAAAATCATGTTTGCTGCAATAAACAAGGTCTAAAATCATGTTTGCGGCACTAAACAAGGTCTAAAATCATGTTTGCTGCAATAAACAAGGTCTAAAATCATGTTTGCTGCCCTAAACAAGGTCTAAAATCATGTTTGCTGCAATAAACAAGGTCTAAAATCATGTTTGCTGCAATAAACAAGGTCTAAAATCATGTTTGCTGCAATAAACAAGGTCTAAAATCATGTTTGCTGCACTAAACAAGGTCTAAAACCATGTTTGCTGCCATAAACAAGGTCTAAAATCATGTTTGCTGCAATAAACAAGGTCTAAAATCATGTTTGCGGCACTAAACAAGGTCTAAAATCATGTTTGCTGCCATAAACAAGGTCTAAAATCATGTCTGCTGCCCTAAACAAGGTCTAAAATCATGTTTGCTGCAATAAACAAGGTCTAAAATCATGTTTGCGGCACTAAACAAGGTCTAAAATCATGTTTGCTGCAATAAACAAGGTCTAAAATCATGTTTGCTGCAATAAACAAGGTCTAAAATCATGTTTGCTGCAATAAACAAGGTCTAAAATCATGTTTGCGGCACTAAACAAGGTCTAAAATCATGTTTGCTGCAATAAACAAGGTCTAAAATCATGTTTGCTGCAATAAACAAGGTCTAAAATCATGTTTGCGGCACTAAACAAGGTCTAAAATCATGTTTGCTGCAATAAACAAGGTCTAAAATCATGTTTGCTGCCCTAAACAAGGTCTAAAATCATGTTTGCTGCAATAAACAAGGTCTAAAACCATGTTTGCTGCCATAAACAAGGTCTAAAATCATGTTTGCTGCAATAAACAAGGTCTAAAATCATGTTTGCGGCACTAAACAAGGTCTAAAATCATGTTTGCTGCCATAAACAAGGTCTAAAATCATGTCTGCTGCCCTAAACAAGGTCTAAAATCATGTTTGCTGCAATAAACAAGGTCTAAAATCATGTTTGCGGCACTAAACAAGGTCTAAAATCATGTTTGCTGCAATAAACAAGGTCTAAAATCATGTTTGCTGCAATAAACAAGGTCTAAAATCATGTTTGCTGCAATAAACAAGGTCTAAAATCATGTTTGCTGCAATAAACAAGGTCTAAAATCATGTTTGCGGCACTAAACAAGGTCTAAAATCATGTTTGCTGCAATAAACAAGGTCTAAAATCATGTTTGCTGCCCTAAACAAGGTCTAAAATCATGTTTGCTGCACTAAACAAGGTCTAAAACCATGTTTGCTGCCATAAACAAGGTCTAAAATCATGTTTGCTGCAATAAACAAGGTCTAAAATCATGTTTGCGGCACTAAACAAGGTCTAAAATCATGTTTGCTGCCATAAACAAGGTCTAAAATCATGTCTGCTGCCCTAAACAAGGTCTAAAATCATGTTTGCTGCAATAAACAAGGTCTAAAATCATGTTTGCGGCACTAAACAAGGTCTAAAATCATGTTTGCTGCAATAAACAAGGTCTAAAATCATGTTTGCTGCAATAAACAAGGTCTAAAATCATGTTTGCTGCAATAAACAAGGTCTAAAATCATGTTTGCGGCACTAAACAAGGTCTAAAATCATGTTTGCTGCAATAAACAAGGTCTAAAATCATGTTTGCTGCAATAAACAAGGTCTAAAATCATGTTTGCGGCACTAAACAAGGTCTAAAATCATGTTTGCTGCAATAAACAAGGTCTAAAATCATGTTTGCTGCCCTAAACAAGGTCTAAAATCATGTTTGCTGCAATAAACAAGGTCTAAAATCATGTTTGCGGCACTAAACAAGGTCTAAAATCATGTTTGCTGCAATAAACAAGGTCTAAAATCATGTTTGCTGCAATAAACAAGGTCTAAAATCATGTTTGCCGCAATAAACAAGGTCTAAAATCATGGTTGCCGCAATAAACAAGGTCTAAAATCATGCTTGCCGCAATAAACAAGGTCTAAAATCATGTTTGCCGCAATAAACAAGGTCTAAAATCATGTTTGCCGCAATAAACAAGGTCTAGAATCATGTTTGCTGCAATAAACAAGATCTAAAATCATGTTTGCTGCAATAAACAAGGTCTAGAATCATGTTTGCTGCCCTAAACAAGGTCTAAAATCATGTTTGCTGCAATAAACAAGATCTAAAATCATGTTTGCTGCAATAAACAAGATCTAAAATCATGTTTGCTGCCATAAACAAGGTCTAAAATCATGTTTGCTGCCATAAACAAGGTCTAAAATCATGTTTGCTGCAATAAACAAGGTCTAGAATCATGTTTGCTGCACTAAACAAGGTCTAAAATCATGTTTGCTGCAATAAACAAGATCTAAAATCATGTTTGCTGCAATAAACAAGATCTAAAATCATGTTTGCTGCAATAAACAAGGTCTAAAATCATGTTTGCTGCAATAAACAAGGTCTAAAATCATGTTTGCTGCAATAAACAAGGTCTAAAATCATGTTTGCTGCACTAAACAAGGTCTAAAACCATGTTTGCTGCCATAAACAAGGTCTAAAATCATGTTTGCTGCCATAAACAAGGTCTAAAATCATGTTTGCTGCAATAAACAAGGTCTAAAATCATGTTTGCGGCACTAAACAAGGTCTAAAATCATGTTTGCTGCCATAAACAAGGTCTAAAATCATGTCTGCTGCCCTAAACAAGGTCTAAAATCATGTTTGCTGCAATAAACAAGGTCTAAAATCATGTTTGCGGCACTAAACAAGCTCTAAAATCATGTTTGCGGCAATAAACAAGGTCTAAAATCATGTTTGCTGCAATAAACAAGGTCTAAAATCATGTTTGCTGCAATAAACAAGGTCTAAAATCATGTTTGCGGCAATAAACAAGGTCTAAAATCATGTTTGCGGCACTAAACAAGGTCTAAAATCATGTTTGCTGCAATAAACAAGGTCTAAAATCATGTTTGCTGCAATAAACAAGGTCTAAAATCATGTTTGCGGCACTAAACAAGGTCTAAAATCATGTTTGCTGCAATAAACAAGGTCTAGAATCATGTTTGCTGCCCTAAACAAGGTCTAAAATCATGTTTGCTGCAATAAACAAGGTCTAAAATCATGTTTGCGGCACTAAACAAGGTCTAAAATCATGTTTGCTGCAATAAACAAGGTCTAAAATCATGTTTGCTGCCCTAAACAAGGTCTAAAATCATGTTTGCTGCAATAAACAAGGTCTAAAATCATGTTTGCGGCACTAAACAAGGTCTAAAATCATGTTTGCTGCAATAAACAAGGTCTAAAATCATGTTTGCTGCAATAAACAAGGTCTAAAATCATGTTTGCTGCACTAAACAAGGTCTAAAATCATGTTTGCTGCCATAAACAAGGTCTAAAATCATGTTTGCTGCCATAAACAAGGTCTAAAATCATGTTTGCTGCAATAAACAAGGTCTAAAATCATGTTTGCGGCACTAAACAAGGTCTAAAATCATGTTTGCTGCAATAAACAAGGTCTAAAATCATGTTTGCTGCCCTAAACAAGGTCTAAAATCATGTTTGCTGCAATAAACAAGGTCTAAAATCATGTTTGCGGTACTAAACAAGGTCTAAAATCATGTTTGCTGCAATAAACAAGGTCTAAAATCATGTTTGCTGCACTAAACAAGGTCTAAAATCATGTTTGCTGCCATAAACAAGGTCTAAAATCATGTTTGCTGCAATAAACAAGGTCTAAAATCATGTTTGCGGCACTAAACAAGGTCTAAAATCATGTTTGCTGCCATAAACAAGGTCTAAAATCATGTCTGCTGCCCTAAACAAGGTCTAAAATCATGTATGCTGCAATAAACAAGGTCTAAAATCATGTCTGCTGCCCTAAACAAGGTCTAAAATCATGTATGCTGCAATAAACAAGATCTAAAATCATGTTTGCTGCCATAAACAAGATCTAAAATCATGTTTGCTGCCATAAACAAGGTCTAAAATCATGTTTGCTGCAATAAACAAGGTCTAAAATCATGTTTGCTGCAATAAACAAGATCTAAAATCATGTTTGCTGCAATAAACAAGATCTAAAATCATGTTTGCTGCCATAAACAAGGTCTAAAATCATGTTTGCTGCAATAAACAAGGTCTAGAATCATGTTTGCTGCACTAAACAAGGTCTAAAATCATGTTTGCTTCAATAAACAAGATCTAAAATCATGTTTGCTGCAATAAACAAGGTCTAGAATAATGTTTGCTGCAATAAACAAGGTCTAAAATCATGTTTGCTGCAATAAACAAGGTCTAAAATCATGTTTGCTGCAATAAACAAGGTCTAAAATCATGTTTGCTGCAATAAACAAGATCTAAAATCATGTTTGCTGCAATAAACAAGATCTAAAATCATGTTTGCTGCCATAAACAAGGTCTAAAATCATGTTTGCTGCAATAAACAAGGTCTAGAATCATGTTTGCTGCAATAAACAAGATCTAAAATCATGTTTGCTGCAATAAACAAGGTCTAGAATGTTTGCTGCAATAAACAAGGTCTAAAATCATGTTTGCTGCAATAAACAAGGTCTAAAATCATGTCTGCTGCCCTAAACAAGGTCTAAAATCATGTATGCTGCAATAAACAAGGTCTAAAATCATGTTTGCGGCACTAAACAAGGTCTAAAATCATGTTTGCTGCAATAAACAAGGTCTAAAATCATGTTTACTGCAATAAACAAGGTCTAAAATCATGTTTGCTGCACTAAACAAGGTCTAAAATCATGTTTGCTGCCATAAACAAGGTCTAAAATCATGTTTGCTGCCATAAACAAGGTCTAAAATCATGTTTGCTGCAATAAACAAGGTCTAAAATCATGTTTGCGGCACTAAACAAGGTCTAAAATCATGTTTGCTGCCATAAACAAGGTCTAAAATCATGTTTGCTGCAATAAACAAGGTCTAAAATCATGTTTGCTGCAATAAACAAGATCTAAAATCATGTTTGCTGCAATAAACAAGATCTAAAATCATGTTTGCTGCCATAAACAAGGTCTTAAATCATGTTTGCTGCAATAAACAAGGTCTAGAATCATGTTTGCTGCACTAAACAAGGTCTAAAATCATGTTTGCTTCAATAAACAAGATCTAAAATCATGTTTGCTGCAATAAACAAGGTCTAGAATAATGTTTGCTGCAATAAACAAGGTCTAAAATCATGTTTGCTGCAATAAACAAGGTCTAAAATCATGTTTGCTGCAATAAACAAGGTCTAAAATCATGTTTGCTGCAATAAACAAGATCTAAAATCATGTTTGCTGCAATAAACAAGATCTAAAATCATGTTTGCTGCCATAAACAAGGTCTAAAATCATGTTTGCTGCAATAAACAAGGTCTAGAATCATGTTTGCTGCAATAAACAATATCTAAAATCATGTTTGCTGCAATAAACAAGGTCTAGAATGTTTGCTGCAATAAACAAGGTCTAAAATCATGTTTGCTGCAATAAACAAGGTCTAAAATCATGTCTGCTGCCCTAAACAAGGTCTAAAATCATGTATGCTGCAATAAACAAGGTCTAAAATCATGTTTGCGGCACTAAACAAGGTCTAAAATCATGTTTGCTGCAATAAACAAGGTCTAAAATCATGTTTACTGCAATAAACAAGGTCTAAAATCATGTTTGCTGCACTAAACAAGGTCTAAAATCATGTTTGCTGCCATAAACAAGGTCTAAAATCATGTTTGCTGCCATAAACAAGGTCTAAAATCATGTTTGCTGCAATAAACAAGGTCTAAAATCATGTTTGCGGCACTAAACAAGGTCTAAAATCATGTTTGCTGCAATAAACAAGGTCTAAAATCATGTTTGCTGCCCTAAACAAGGTCTAAAATCATGTTTGCTGCAATAAACAAGGTCTAAAATCATGTTTGCGGCACTAAACAAGGTCTAAAATCATGTTTGCTGCAATAAACAAGGTCTAAAATCATGTTTGCTGCAATAAACGAGGTCTAAAATCATGTTTGCCGCAATAAACAAGGTCTAAAATCATTTTTGCCGCAATAAACAAGGTCTAAAATCATGTTTGCCGCAATAAACAAGGTCTAAAATCATGCTTGCCGCAATAAACAAGGTCTAAAATCATGTTTGCCGCAATAAACAAGGTCTAAAATCATGTTTGCTGCAATAAACAAGGTCTAGAATCATGTTTGCTGCAATAAACAAGATCTAAAATCATGTTTGCTGCAATAAACAAGGTCTAGAATCATGTTTGCTGCCCTAAACAAGGTCTAAAATCATGTTTGCTGCAATAAACAAGATCTAAAATCATGTTTGCTGCCATAAACAAGATCTAAAATCATGTTTGCTGCCATAAACAAGGTCTAAAATCATGTTTGCTGCAATAAACAAGGTCTAAAATCATGTTTGCTGCAATAAACAAGATCTAAAATCATGTTTGCTGCAATAAACAAGATCTAAAATCATGTTTGCTGCCATAAACAAGGTCTAAAATCATGTTTGCTGCAATAAACAAGGTCTAGAATCATGTTTGCTGCACTAAACAAGGTCTAAAATCATGTTTGCTTCAATAAACAAGATCTAAAATCATGTTTGCTGCAATAAACAAGGTCTAGAATAATGTTTGCTGCAATAAACAAGGTCTAAAATCATGTTTGCTGCAATAAACAAGGTCTAAAATCATGTTTGCTGCAATAAACAAGGTCTAAAATCATGTTTGCTGCAATAAACAAGATCTAAAATCATGTTTGCTGCAATAAACAAGATCTAAAATCATGTTTGCTGCCATAAACAAGGTCTAAAATCATGTTTGCTGCAATAAACAAGGTCTAGAATCATGATTGCTGCAATAAACAAGATCTAAAATCATGTTTGCTGCAATAAACAAGGTCTAGAATGTTTGCTGCAATAAACAAGGTCTAAAATCATGTTTGCTGCAATAAACAAGGTCTAAAATCATGTTTGCTGCAATAAACAAGGTCTAGAATCATGTTTGCTGCAATAAACAAGATCTAAAATCATGTTTGCTGCAATAAACAAGGTCTAGAATCATGTTTGCTGCCCTAAACAAGGTCTAAAATCATGTTTGCTGCAATAAACAAGATCTAAAATCATGTTTGCTGCCATAAACAAGGTCTAAAATCATGTTTGCTGCAATAAACAAGGTCTAAAATCATGTTTGCTGCAATAAACAAGGTCTAGAATCATGTTTGCTGCAATAAACAAGGTCTAGAATCATGTTTGCTGCAATAAACAAGATCTAAAATCATGTTTGCTGCAATAAACAAGGTCTAGAATCATGTTTGCTGCCCTAAACAAGGTCTAAAATCATGTTTGCTGCAATAAACAAGATCTAAAATCATGTTTGCTGCCATAAACAAGGTCTAAAATCATGTTTGCTGCAATAAACAAGGTCTAAAATCATGTTTGCTGCAATAAACAAGGTCTAGAATCATGTTTGCTGCAATAAACAAGATCTAAAATCATGTTTGCTGCAATAAACAAGATCTAAAATCATGTTTGCTGCCATAAACAAGGTCTAAAATCATGTTTGCTGCAATAAACAAGGTCTAAAATCATGTTTGCTGCAATAAACAAGGTCTAAAATCATGTTTGCTGCAATAAACAAGGTCTAGAATCATGTTTGCTGCAATAAACAAGATCTAAAATCATGTTTGCTGCAATAAACAAGGTCTAGAATAATGTTTGCTGCAATAAACAAGGTCTAAAATCATGTTTGCTGCAATAAACAAGGTCTAAAATCATGTTTGCTGCAATAAACAAGGTCTAGAATCATGTTTGCTGCAATAAACAAGATCTAAAATCATGTTTGCTGCAATAAACAAGGTCTAGAATCATGTTTGCTGCCCTAAACAAGGTCTAAAATCATGTTTGCTGCAATAAACAAGATCTAAAATCATGTTTGCTGCCATAAACAAGGTCTAAAATCATGTTTGCTGCAATAAACAAGGTCTAAAATCATGTTTGCTGCAATAAACAAGGTCTAGAATCATGTTTGCTGCACTAAACAAGGTCTAAAATCATGTTTGCTGCAATAAACAAGATCTAAAATCATGTTTGCTGCAATAAACAAGGTCTAAAATCATGTTTGATGCAATAAACAAGGTCTAAAATCATGTTTGCGGCACTAAACAAGGTCTAAAATCATGTTTGCGGCACTAAACAAGATCTAAAATCATGTTTGCTGCAATAAACAAGGTTTAAAATAATGTTTGCTGCACTAAACAAGGTCTAAAATCATGTTTGCTGCAATAAACAAGGTCTAAAATCATGTTTTTGGCACTAAACAAGGTCTAAAATCATGTTTGCGGCACTAAACAAGGTCTAAAAT
>NC_050570.1:46294899-46297399 GCF_013265735.2 Oncorhynchus mykiss | reverse complement strand
ATTTAATCTTTAATACCAATCGAAGGAACATATGGAAAAAGGTTATTTGCAACCATTTCCCTTTCTTAAAAAAGAGGGGCATCAGCCAAGGATGTCAGATCAGCATTTTTGAAGAAACTTACCAGAGCAACACATATCAAACAGTAAACTTATATAATAATGGAACTGTTTTGATACAAGGCAATGATTCAAGCCTCCAGGCTTTTGAGAATAGGACCTACCTCACCTGCAGCAGACAGAGTCAAGGACATGTCAATTTCAATAAGAACACCTGCTATGCAACGTTTCCACAACACCCTCTCTCTAGTCGAAGCAGAGGTCATAGAACTCAGAGAGAACAAGCTTCAAGAGGAGGACACTGTCCAGAAACTCAAAGAAGAGATGAAACAGTTCAGGGAGGAGAGCAGAGCATCTATAGCTAAATTAGAAAGCAGAATGGACAAGCTGAGTCAGACAAATGATGACCTCAGAGACCATCTGAGCACAACAAGAAAGGAGCTCGAACAAAAAGAGAGGTACATTGACACCCTCAACCGGCAGAGAGTCATTGTGTCCTCTGCATCTAGAGAACATGTCCACCAGCTTGGTACAACACAAGCAGAACCTGAGACCAGCATGGCCTCCACTACACAGCCGGATGACACTGCACCAGCCTACCAGTCTGCTCCAGCCCAGGTCAACCTACCAGCCTCTCAGTCTGCTCCAGCCCAGGTCAACCTACCAGCCTCCCAGTCTGCTCCAGCCCAGGTCAACCTACCAGCCTCCCAGTCTGCTCCAGCCCAGGTTAACCTACCAGCCTCCCAGTCTGCTCCAGCCCAGGTCAGAATACCAGCCTCCCAGTCTGCTCAACCCAGACAATCACCCACAACTGCAATCCTAATTGATTCAAATGGGAAGTTCTTAGTCCAGGAAAGATTATTCCCTAGACACCAGGCGTATAAGTTCTGGTGTCCTACAACTGAGAGTGCAATGCAGCTACTCAGTCAGACCAGGATAGACACCCCTGACAACATCATCATCCACACTGGCACAAACGACCTTCATGCCAAAGGTGAAAATGTATCTGGGGCAGTGAGAAGAGTGGCAGAACGAGCACAGGCTATGTTCCCAACAACCAATATAGTTGTGTCCACCCTCCTACCAAGAAAAGACTTCCCAGGAAAGTTGATCGACAAAATAAATCAACAGATCAACACGGCTCACCACCCCACTCTGACACTTATATGATAATATACATCTTGATCAGGACAGTATCAGAACCTTTGCCAAGGACCTAAAAGATGCAACACTTGGCAGGGACCCACACACCCATCACCCCAGCAACAAAAGGTCCCCCGCCCCACCTTCTGAAACAACAGTACCTCCACCATCCCGAGGAGAAAAGAGCCAGACATGGCTTATTACAGCACAGCTCTACTAGACAAGGCCCAACACAGCGCATATTTACCAGACCAGACCCGCCTCAGGACAGCACAACTAGACCCGTCCCATCACAACACAGCTCTACTAGACCCAGCCAATCACAACACAGCTCTGACCACTACTCCAGGGTCGGTCAGAACACTGCCCTTCAGGGAAGTAGACCACATGATGCAGTCCACACCATGTATCAGTCAGATCGTCAGCCTACATATGCTGAGGTAACCTCTGGCAGAAGACCCCTAGAGCAATCAGAGATAGGAGAGGTGCGCCAACTACTGCAACTAATATGCAGACTACTGAGCTAGACAGTCCCTTTAATTCACACACGGGCACGCACACGCACACTCAAACACACAGGGTTGCATATTGCGTTGTACTTATTTTATGTGCAATCTTATTCCATTCTTATTAATTTGTTTACAATTTTTTTTTTATGTTTATTCGAGATGATCTGAACACTGATGACAATTTTCAGCAAGTTGCAACATTGAAATACAGAAATAAACATTTTCCCATAAACAATGTCTAAATCATGTTTGATGCACTCTGGATGCAAAAAAAATAAAAAATGTTTATTCGAGATGATATGACCACTGTGGACAATTTTCAGCAAGTTAAAACCTGTTGATGCCAGGAGTTCCTCTAGAACCTCCCCCCCCCCCCCCCCCCCCCCCCACATTAACAAGTCCAATAGCTCAAATGAAAGAAACACCTTGTTCATCTACCCACCATGTCAGATTTTTTAAATGTTTTACGGCGAAAACACACCACATATTTATATTAGACCACCACCGAAACCAAGACAAGAGGCAGCCATTTTGTCCCAGAAAATATAAAATTATAAAAGCAGGATTAAAAAATAAATCATTCACTAACCTTTTGAAAATCTTCATCAGATGACAGTAATAGGACATTTTACACAGTACATTTTTTTTTTTTCAATAATATGCCATTTATATCCATAAATGTCCATTTACATTGAGTTCATGTTCAGAAATTACTCAAAAATGTCCGCAGGAAATCTAGGTAGCACGGCAAGATAACGTAAATAGACATCATAAACTTTGACTAAATATAC